>NC_058403.1:137690236-137870963 GCF_002201575.2 Neomonachus schauinslandi
GTGTGTATGTGTGTGTGTGATGTATGTGTGTGTGTGGCGTGTGTGTGGCGTGTGTGTGTGGTGTGTGTGTAGGGTGTATGTGTGTGTGTGATGTATGTGTGTGTGTGGTGTGTGTGGCGTGTGTGTGTGGCGTATGTGTGTGTGTGATGTATGTGTGTGATGTGTGTGTGGTATGTGTGGTGTGTGTGTGTGTGTGTCCACACACACACACACACACATACATCACACACACACATACACCACACACACACCACACACACACACGCCACACACACACATACATCACACACACATACGCCACACACACACACCACACACACGCCACACACACACACCACACACACGCCACACACACACATACACCACACACACACCACACACACATGCGCCACACACACACATACATCACACACACACATACACCACACACACACCACACACACACACCACACACACGCCACACACACACACACACCACACATACCACACACACATCACACACACACACCAGACACACACACACACACACACACACACACCACAGCCACCACCACTTATGTTGCTTATTTGTTTCCCCCAAAGCCCCTTTAAATTCCCAGTGTGCTGTTCTACGTTTTCCCAAGTTATTCCTTATTCCTTTTCATTTGTGAGAACATATCATCATAAAATATAAACATGCTTAGAAATTGCCATTTGTTTCCAAAGAAAAAGCACTTCTCTCTGGGAAAGCTCTAACTGAAACCAGATGCAGCTAGGTACATCCCAACCAGTGGTTTCCCCAGCCTGGATGACCTCTATCCAGTAGACAAGGAGGATTCCGGGGCATTCTGCCATAGTAACATAAAACTTTATCAACACATCAATGTTTTTTCATGAGAGAAGCAGGAAGTCATTTGCTAAGGCCTTGTATTGCTATAGGGTTTGACTGTATCAATGCCGAGATGTTCAAGAGCACTTTTTTTTTAAAGTTTGATTTTTTTTTTATTTAAAGGTTTTTTATTTATTTATTTGAGAGAGAGAGAAAGCAGGAGAGGGGGAAGGGTCAGAGGGAGAAACAGACTTTTGCCTGTGGTACTTGCAATAATACTGAAGAAAGTTAAGGAGGTGCTTCTTTCCAAGTTTATAAAAGAGAAAACTGAGGCTCACAGAGGTGACTCAAGGTCACAGAGTTGCTAGAGCCAGGACTAACACTCAGTTATCCTTACTTGTCACCCAGTGGTCTCTGTGCTGCCCCAATCTGGGTATCTACTTATCTCAGGCGGTGTGACTTCCTATCTTCACACACACCTTGCTCCCCTGGTGGGATGGCTCCTGGCCTCTGCACTTGAATTTCCAACTGATGCAGGCCCCGAATCTTACCAGTTTCTCTTGCAGTCAGCCTGTCATGAAGAGGCCCATTCATTCACCTGCAAGTATGTACTCAGCACCTAGTATGTATCAAGCACTGTGACCCTGACAGGAGAGAACCAAACACTCCCAGAATGCATGCGGGCAAGTGCAAAAGTGATTCTCTGTATTGAAATTAATAAAAACGATTGTCTCTGGGTTAAAAAAAAAAATGTGTGTCCATACATCATCTTGTGGTAAAGAGTAAGGAAATCTCAAGATAACTTCTCATTTTCTGGCTGCTTTGATGAGAAAAAAAGGAAGAGAATGTCCAAGCACAAAGTTGAGAATAAGTACCTAACGGCTTTGAGTTGTTTTTGTGCCTGAGCCGTTTTGTCTTTCCAACTGGAAGTAACACTACTGTGTTGTTTGGGGTCTACTAGAACATATCGCACCTTTTGGTGCCAAAACTGAGATCTACAGGGAGGTTGATCCCTTTGTTATTTTTCTATCACACTTGCTGATAAACTGCCCTCCCCCACTTCCAGGCCCGAACTCTGTTTTATCAGTATCTTCAGATAAAGCATATGCTCACTCTTGTTTTCAGAAATGGTATTTTCTGGACAATCGTATTGGATCTCAAACCACAACTTCAAGGCTTCCAGAAGTCCCGTTAGGCTTATCAAAGAGCTGTATTCCTGAATGGTTTTGAAATGCAGGCTCCTACGTACTTACCCTGCCGGCTACATGAAGAGTTTTAGGCTGATACAAAGAGAGTCAAATGTGATCCTTGAAACAGAGAAAAAAATAATTTGGAGTCAAAAATAGAAGCAAGGGGCGCCTGGGTGGCTCAGTCGTTAAGCGTCTGCCTTTGGCTCAGGTCACGATCCCAGGGTCCTGGGATCCAGCCCCGCATCGGGCTCCTTGCTCAGTGGGAGGCCTGCTTCTCCCTCTCCCACTCCCCCTGCTTGTGTTCCTGCTCTCGCTATCTCTCTCTCTGTCAAATAAATAAATAAAATCTTTAAAAAAAAATAGAAGCAAATCTACATAGCATGGCACACATACTCATTTTAAAACTATTATTGCTATGTTCAGAGTAAGACATTTGAGAAAATTGTGCTGATTTGAATGCATTTTTTTCTATAGAGAATTATCAAATAGGCGTATATATAGGATTATCTTAAAGAGTGCATCTGTATCATCTTACATAACAACAACAACAGAAATCCACTGCTTAATGTGTTTTGCAAAACCCTCATGTGCAACCGTAACGGAATACTGTCATTGCACTGTCCCTTCACTGTAACTCCAGCTCAACCAGTCAGTCCGACAGTTGTATTGCCCTCACTGCATGGTTCAACAGACACCAACTAAGAGACCATTTTCTTCTGTTTAAAAAACAGAAGTTTTTTTCCTGTATACGAGAATTCATCTTGCAGCAGCTTAGCTGTTATGGTTTTAACCAATATACTTAACAGTCATCAAAAGTCTTTTGATTAGTATTGTGATTCATCTGGAGAAAGCAGTGTGGAAGAGAAAGGGAACAAACTGATCTTGAGGTTACAAGCTCCTCGTTCAAAAGCTAACTCAACCACTTAGACCTTATGTGATATTGGACAGTCATCTATTAAGTAGGGATGGTCATTCATGCTCTTGACTGTCTAATGGGGTCGCTGAGGCAGGTCAAGTGAGATGAGTACACAGCACCTGCAAGAGTGTAAAGCGATGGATAATAAGACATTGTTGTCCTTTAGGTTTTGTTTTTGTGCTTCACACGCACACAAACACACAGTCAACAGCTTTGCGAATTTACTTTTTCTAGTTGTAATTTATGGCCTACTTGCAAGAAACTTTTTACACTGTCTTATGATACAAGACACCAATATAATAGAATCGATCAGACAGTGATATATGAACAGCAACCAGGTAATAATGGCAAGAAAAATCAGCTTCATAGCAGTCAGGACAAAAGAAAAAACACATTTCTTGCGTGGTTCTCCCAGTCTGGTTGTGAGAACTTTTTTTGTCCTTACACTGTCTCTTACTTAAAAAATAGGCTTCATAGTTTGTTACTAAATACTTTTTTTAGGAAACAAGGATCTTTATTAAGGCACCTCCTTTGGTAAAATGTTACTGCATCTCAAGTTGATTCTTTGTGAATTGGTCTTGCTCAAACCTCTTTTAGAACATTGTTAAATAAAAACCACCTTTCTAGTGCTACGTCCATATTTTGAATGAGTGGAAAATGTCCTCAGAATTTAAGTCCTGTGCTTTCATGGCATTTCTGTATCACATGATGGGCACACATGTGCCTGACGTGTCTGTATTCGTATACTCCGGAAATGACCCTAGCCCTGAGTTGTATTAATAGCTCTTTAATTTTTGTTCTGGATTCTGTCAGTGGTATCTGGACCTTAGAGATGACACTAAGAAATGGAAAAATAATCCAGATTATTGCCAAATTCAAATGTACACTCAGGTTCAAGTTGAGGCAAAAAGTTCACCCTACAGACTCATGAAGTCTTAGAGGATGCATCCTTCCCTGGACAGAGCCACACAGACAGGAGTTTTGTTTCCAAGCTTTGGCGTTTATTGCATAGCTGTAGGAAAGTCACGGGGTATAGCCAATCCTGAGTCTTCCCATCTGCAGAAGGGGATGACCAACTCCAACTTGCAGAGTTGCTCTCTTACAGGTACAGTAGCTGCCATAGAGACAGAAATCAACACATATCTGTTCTTATGCTTCTACTCTCCCTTATCTACAATTCTAAAAATCCCCAAATTTCCGGAATCCACAACTACTTCTCATAACTCATTGGACAAAAATCTCTCCCCTGAAACTCAAGTGTAACCTGACCTGAGCTGATGTAAGGATCTTCATAGTCTTTCAACTGTTGGGAGAAATTGAAAAACAAAAGCAGAAGTATTTATGTGTTTGGTTATGGAGTGCTGCCCCAGACTCTGTTGGGGATCATACATAACAAATGCCATATGCTCTAAATTACCTTTCTAAACTCTAAAAAATTATGAATTCACAAATACATCCAGCCCCAGTGGTTTCAAGTAAGAATGGATGACCTATTTTATCCCCAGGGTTGCAAATTTCCTTAATGTCTAGCTTGTCAGAACATGCACTGAAAGTAGAAATCTCTTCTGCATCCTTCATGCACAATAACCCCCCCACCCCCCAGCCCTAGTCATTGTTGTGCTCTTTTCATTGGGGGGAGGTTGGTACCTTGGTAGCAGGCGCCCTGGTTCCCTAATCCAGTAGTTAAAAAGTTCTTCCTTGGGGCGCCTGGGTGGCTCAGTCATTAAATGTCTGCCTTCGGCTCAGGTCATGGTCCTAGGGTCCTGGGATCGGGCCCCGCATCAGGCTCCCTGCTCAGCCGGGAGCCTGCTTCTCCCTCTCCCGCTCCCCCTGCTTGTGTTCCCTCCCTCGCTGTCTCTCTCTCTGTCAAATAAATAAATAAAAATTAAAAAAAAAAAAAAAGTTCTTCCTTACGCTGAGCTGAACTCTGCCTCCCAGTAAATTCTCCTACTCACCGCTATTCTACAGAGCTGAGAAAACAGGGTAAGTCAGCTCCCTCTTCCAGGTGGCTGCCCTTCAAATATTTGAAAAGAGTTCTACTCATCCTTGGTTAAGTCTTGTTTTCTTACAAACAGTCCCACTCCCTGTTGCCAGTCTTTATTCAGCCCATTTCCAGGCCTTTTCTAATTGTTCTTTGTCAGTTTTCTATTCTTTTGGCATTGAACAGGTGTTATCCAGAATGAAGATATACTATGATCTCTGTCTTAAGAACTGTGTTTCTGGGGCGCCTGGGTGGCTCAGTCGTTGGGCATCTGCCTTCCGCTCGGGTCGTGATCCCAGGGTCCTGGGATCAAGCCCCGTGTCAGGCTCCCTGCTCGGCGGCGGGGAGGGGAGGGCTGCTTCTCCCTCTCCCACTCCCCCTGCTTGTGTTCCCTCTCTCACTGTCTCTCTCTCTGTCAAATAAATAAATAAAATCTTAAAAAACAAAAAACAAACAAACAAAAAACTCTGTTTCCAACCTTTGATGATCAGCATCCTCTTCTCTGGCCCCAGACAGTATCTTCCTGATGGCTGACGTGCAGTGGATGATTCCGGCCAGTTCAAGTTCTGAATTATCCACTCGATTGGACCTTAAGCAAATCATAGAAACTCTCAGACCCTCACTCGCCTTATCTGCACAGTAGGGATAATTGAGCTTTGCGGTGTTGCTCTCAGGATTAAGAGTACCACGTGAAAAGTGTCTAGTACCTTGCCTGACACAAAGTAGACTCATAATTCATAGTAATGATTATTATTAGAAGTTTAATGAATAAGCCTCCTCTTCCTCTTCATCATCATGTGTTTCTTGCTTTCTTGGGCTGATCCCAGCATGCACACTCCTGAGACATTGGTGGGTTTATTTTTAGGTCTAACCAGTATGAAGGTAATCTGTCTTTGTGAAGATACAATTTGTATAATAAACAGCCCTATCAGTCTTAAAGCCAAGTCACTCTGTTTCTCCTCTTCATCCCCCATCTCTTTCGAAGCACATGCAGCTTCCACGACAACTTGATCAACAATAGCACTCAAACTTGTGTCTTTCAGGCACCTATTTAGAGATCTACAGTGAAATTTTGTCTTTTTCCAGCCTAGAAACCAAGTGGATTCCAGGGTATCTTGTTTCACAACTTGAGACTGTGTATCCTGTGTAAGTGTTTGCAAGTGTACAGAGCAGAGCCATAAATTATATTTTGATCAGTGCCAAAACCTTGGTGCCAAAGCACATCTTGACATTACTATTAGTGTATGTTGTATCCTGTAATTAAGCAGAATCGGCTTGTAGATGAGTTCTTCTGAAGACGGAGCCCTCCTTTAAGGAGAGTATAATCAGAATGAGCTATTGCTCTCATTAAGTTACTTGGCAATACATCACCAGTGTGGCCTGTCATTCTAATGATGCATTAGTGTAATTCATCAACAGGGTGAATCCCACTAATAAGGTGTTACTCCAGAGGCAGGGCTAGCCAGTGCAGAATGCATCCAGGGGCAGCTGTACAATGGCTGCAGCCGAAGGCCCAAGAGGCTCTATGTAATGGATTTACCCCCTACCCTTCTTCTTTTTCTGTGAAGTTTAGCTATTTTTTAAGCTATCCAAATTAATGCCCATCTGTCCCCAGACTGTTCTAATTTTTCCTCTCTGACTAATCCCAGAATCCTTTATTGGCCTGGGGATATCCAACTTGAATTCCTTTGGGCATATAATGGAGCCACTTTGTTCTTTCCTAAAGAGTTATACTTAGAGAAAATTCAATTTTATAGCTGACTTTGTCAGAGCGCTTCTGGATTTCTATGATTTTTACTCTGTATTATTCTAAAGTGGGTAAGATTTTTTAAAAAGACTCATACAATGATAGAACACCAATAAAAAGGTAGGCGATTATGATACTAAAAATCAAGGCTTTGCAACTAGTAGATAAATAAATCCTAGAGATCTAATACACAGTACAGGGCTTACAGACAACAAAACTGTATTATAAACATTAAACTTGCTAAGGGACTAGATCTTAATTGTTCCTACCACTACAAGAAATAATAATTATGTGATGTGATAGAGATGTTAGCTAATGCCACAATGGCAGTCATATTGCAGTATAAATCTGTCAAATCAATATGTCATACACCTTAAATTTACATAATATTGTGTTAATGATACCTAAAAAAAAAAGATTCTCTACGGAAAAAACAGAAATCAAGACTAATAAAGCTGGCACAATTGAGCATTTATTTATCTCTGAGCTTGCTGGTAGCAAAATCAGAAAGGGATGATGGATTGAAAGAATGAAAAACATTTTGCTTGGAAACTTTCTTTCTTTCTTTTTTTTAATTTTATTATGTTATGTTAATCACCATACATTGCATCATTAGTTTTTGATGTAGTGTTCCATGATTCATTGTTTGCATATAACACCCAGTGCTCCATTCAGTACGTGCCCTCTTTAATACCCATCACCAGGCTCACCCATCCTCCCCACCCCCCTCCCCTCTAGAACCCTCAGTTTGTTTCTCAGAGTCCATAGTCTCTCATGGTTCATCTCCCCCTCCGGTTTTTCCCCCTTCATTTTTCCCTTCCTGCTATCTTCTTCTTCTTCTTCTTTTTTTTTTTTAACATATAATGTATTATTTGTTTCAGAGGTAGAAGACTGTGATTCAACAGTCTTACACAATTCACAGCTTACTTTTTTTTTTAAAAGATTTTATTTATTTATTTGAGAGAGAGAATGAGATAGAGAGAGCATGAGAGTGGGGAGGGTCAGAGGGAGAAGCAGACTCCCCGCTGAGCAGGGAGCCCGATGTGGGACTCGATCCTGGGACTCCAGGATCATGACCTGAGCCGAAGGCAGTCGCTTAACCAACTGAGCCGCCCAGGCGCCCCACAGCTTACTTTCTAGTATTAAATGATTTGGATCAATATCTAAGGAACTTTAAAGAACTTAATAGACTTTGCCTTCAATAGTGAGATCCCTGAAAATGCAGAAATATTGTTCATAGTGATTTCTTATTGTCATCCTTTGATAAAGTGAAAGATATGATTATGGTATATCTTTTCAAGACATTTTCTGTGAAAAGCAAAGTGAATATGATTGAGGCATATAACTTATTTTGAGAATAAAGTCAGAAGGCCTATAGAAATGAATGGGATCATTTCTTTCTACTGTTTTTCTCTAATATAACTTCTTGCATGTGAATGGTTTTTAGGAAATGGATAAAAATTTATGGTTTTTTTCTTTTAGCTTTATTCGGGTACAACTTAACAACCCATAAAATTTATCCTTTGTAAGTATATATTTTGATAACATATAATCACTTAAAAACTACTACAATCAAGATACTGAACAGGAGGTCCATTCTGCCAAAAAGTTCCCTCAGGCTCCTTTTCTGTGGATCCCATCCCCGGACACTGATCTCCTTTCTGTCATTGTAATGTTATCTTTTCTAGAATTCCATACCAACGGAATATCTGACTTATTTTATTTCACTTCTATGTTGATTGTACATATTCATGTTTTGTTCATTTTTATTGCTGAGTAGTATTTCATTAAGATTTATTTTTATAAGGAAAGAGCTTAAAGGGTATTAAAAGTAGTTGCTGAAAGACTATCCATATGAATTTAAGAACAGGCATAAAGATGGCAGTATGTATTCTTGCTTAAAAAGAGAACTAATGCCTTCTATTCCAATATATTTTTTTAATACTTCACAATGGCAAGCTTGAAAGCTAAATGATGGCAAGAACCATGTTCTACAACTTGCCATCATATCTGCTGTATCAAGCCCAGTGCGGCTTTTACTAGGCACTTCATAAATCATTGTTAAATGAGTGAATGAAGACATTAATAGATGTTCATCATCCACGCAGAACAGTCGTGTGAAGAGAACAGTCCCTCAAGATAAGGAACGGTAAAATATAAAGAGAAAAGTTACATTCATTACCACTTATTGAGCACTTATCATAGAAGTGCTTATAAAGTGATGGAGTATTCTGTACATATTTCAGGTTCCTTTCAGACTTATTTTAAGCTCTGTAACTTGTGCATTTTTAAAACCTTTTTGATCTTGTGTACTTTATCCTGAACTCCCAGCTTTGAGATAATCAAGTGCATACACTACCATGCCCTATCCTTTTATTTGCCCTAAAAGTATTTATAAATATTTAGTAACTTTCTGAATCATGCACTTTTCAGTTCCAAGAATTTTTCTAAACATATGAAAGCATAACCAAGGAATGGCATACTTGGAAACAGAAGACCATAGAATGTTAACACCTCAAGGTGGTTTAGGCTAATGTCCTCATTTGAAAAGAGGAGGAAACAACTCTCAAAAACTGAGCTGCCCCAATTCACACAACATTTGGTGGCAAGTGTGCAATTGAAAATAAATTCATTAATAGCTGATTAATCCCAATACGCAAACAGGACAGAATTGAACTGGAAACAAAAGGAAGATATTTTAGTTTGCTTGCTTGTTCATATTCAAACAGAATTGGGAATGTGTAGTCTGTATTTTATTGAGTGGTATTTTAGAGCATGTCAAGGAAAAGATATGTTCTCAAAGAGAAGCTACATAGCTTGCATTAGGATCCGTGCCAAAGCAAGAAAAACAGATGAAAGAAGGCCAAATTCTATATGAAGCAGATTGAACCTTAACTCAAGTGGACGTCTCAGCAGATGGCAAAGTCTGTTAATTATATGACTTAAATTAAACCTTTCTTTGGCTTTTAAGATTTATTCTCTCTGCCTAATCACTAAATATTCCAGAAATTAAGTTTTCAGGTATAATGTTCATCTAAAATCTTAATAATTAATTTTGGCCTTTGTCATATATTTATCTATACAACCTAACATTCAGAAGGATTTGAATCCATCAGATAAAAAACCCTTCAGGCTTCTGCAATATTCTGAATTTCATAGATCTGGTGAACCATTAAGATATGACTGAACTGTGTTGGTTTTATAAACCCAGCAAGATGATATCCAAACCAGTACTTGAGATGTGTTCCTTTGCCACTAGATGAAATTTTGGTTTGCTCCATCCATCCATTAATACAAAAATTATTTATCAAAATGCTTCCAGGTGCTTAAGCACTTCAACACAGGAATAAGTAAAATATTCTGATGGTGCAGAGGGAAGAATAAAGCATTTCAATGTGGGATGGGAAGTTAGGAAGACTTCAAGAGAAGGCAGGCTGTGAATTGGGCTTTGAATGAAGAGAAGCATTTCAGAAGGTTAACATGATGATTCCTGGGTGTGCAAGGGAACCTATGGATAGAGCAATAATAAGCACTGCACAGTGCAGGAAAAATCAACAAAACTAAAAGGCAGCCTACAGAATGGAAGAAGATATTTGCAAATGACATATCTGATAAAGGGTTACTATCCAAAATATATGAATAACTTATAAAACTCAATACCCAAAAAACAAATAATCCAAATAACAAATGGGCAGGAGACATGAACAGACATTTCTCCAAAGAAGACATACAGATGGCCAATAGACACATGAAAAGATGCTCCACATCACTCATCATCAGGGAAATGCAAATCAAAACTACAATGAGATAGCACCTCACACCCTTCAGAATGGCTAAAATCAACAACACAAGAAATCACAGATGTCGGCAAGGATATGGAGAAAGGGGAACCCTCTTGCACTGTTGGTGGGAATGCAAACTGGTGCAGTCACTCTGGAAAACAGTATGGAGGTTCCTCAAAAAGTTAAAAAATGGAACTACCCTATGATCCAGCAATTGCACCACTAGGTATTTACCCAAAGAAGAGAAAATACTAATTCAAAGGGATACATGCCACCAATCTTTATAGCAGTGTCATCTATAATAGTCAAATTATGGAAACAGCCCAAGTGTCCATCGATTGACAAATGGATAAAGAAGATGTGGTAAATATAACACACACACACACAGGAATATTACTCAGCCATACAAAAGAATGAAAGCTTGCCATTTGCAACAACATGGATGGGAGTTAGAGTGTATTATGCTAAGCGAAATAAGTCGGTCAGAGACAAATACCTTACGATTTCACTCACATGTGGAATTTAAGAAACAAAACAAATGAGCATAGGGAAAAGAAGAGAGAGACAAACCAAGAAATAGACTCTTAATTATAGAGAATGAACTGATAGTTACCGGGGGGGGGGGGGAATGGGTTAAACAGGTGATAGGGATTAAGGAGTGCAGTTGTGATGAGCACTGGGTGATGTATGGAAGTGTTGAGTCACTAAATTGTACACCTGAAACTAATACTAAACTGTATGTTAACTACTTGGAATTTAAATTAAAAAAGCAATAAGCATGGTGCCCTTTCCCTGGATTCATTTTGGAAGAATGAAAGAATAATGCTTTCAAATGGAGGTATAGATCAGTAGCCCAAAATGAGTTTAGCCATATTTCAGTACCAAATAGATGGAACGCATTCATTTAAGATCCCATACTTTCTGGAATCCTTACATTTCCAATAATTAATATGCCATAACAAATGTCGAAGTATCTCATAAATGCAATATTGATAAAACAGAATGTTATGACGATAATATGTTTGATTAAAAGTAAGAAAAAGTTTTACATGGAACATGACATCTAGATATGAATGATAAAGGTGTGGATCTGTTTGCATATACACACATTCTTGTAATTGAGATCACTACACCTATACTGACAATAGTCATTTCTGATTAATAGGTTGTTTTAATTTGCTTTAGTAGTATGATGATATCTTTGATTGGACTTTAAAAAACAAAAAGTTAGATTTGAACATCCTAGCACCCATCACAACTTTCTGTGTTGCAAAGTTCCTTGGTTATCTTCCAACTAAGGATGTGTGTACGACCCCCAAAACCAGAAAATAGGCACATAATAAAAGTCATTTTTTAAGGCCCTGGTGGTTTCAGTGTTCATGGATAACTGTAATTGATGAAGACAACTGTAGCCTTTTTAGGCAAACTGCCCAGTATGAACATTTGGTTTTACATGATGCATAAAGGACAGAGGTCCACTTTCCTAAAAGATCTGCCACTAGATTTTTGTTTTAAGTGTTGTGTTTTCCTTGTTCATTTAGATAATCCGTAGAGTTACAAAATACCTGCAATTCAACTTCATGTTTACTCTATAAAATTAGGCACTTCTATTACATTATTATAGTTTATTTTAGTAGGTAATATAAGAGCCTTTATTAAACAAACAATGAAGCTAGATCATAATTACTTTAAAATAGCAGTGAACTTGCTCTGACTTCAGGATAATTTAGTTTTGCCCCCAAACCAGCCCCACTGCAATATTTCTCTTAGGAAAAAAAGTACCGTGGCCAGTCTCTTTTGAAAGGGAACTTAAAATCAGCTGTGTGATGAATTTCTCAAGCATTTTATAGACTTCTCTATACAAGTTTTCTTGTTTTCTCAGACGAAAACCTGCAAACCTGTCAATCCTTATGTCTTACTATAATCTATATACATTTATGACAGGTGAACACGAACATCTGCTGAGGGACATAAATTTGATTTTACATTCAGCTTGTCTTCAAGCAGGTTGGCTGTTGTCTGAATTGTTAGTGGGTACTCAATCAAAAATAGTGTCTCCCTTGGGGCGCCTGGGTGGCTCAGTTGGTTAAGCGACTGCCTTCAGCTCAGGTCATGATCCTGGAGTCCCGGGGTCAAGTCCCACATCGGGCTCCCTGCTCGGCAGGGAGTCTGCTTCTCCCTCTGACCCTTCCCCCTCTCATGTGCTCTCTCTCTCTCTCTCTCTCATTCTCGCTCTCTCAAATAAATAAGTAAAATCTTAAAAAAAAAAATAGTGTCTCCCTTCACTTTTCTGGCAGGTTCTCTCAAGCTCCGTGTCCCTCCTTATCAGATGCTCTGTGAATCAAACACAAGGAGACATACTAGAAACTGATCAGGATGTGACAGGTTCTAAAAGGCTGAATGTAGGGACTTTGGAAAGACCCACAGTTATCCATAATACCTCACAAATACTTTGTGATTTTTCTCATAATTCAGAACATGTCATAGTGTAAGACACCAATTGTATGACAGCCCACAACATTTAACCCACAGCATTTAACCTTAGATTATTGTTGATTAATTTGGTTATGTGCTTTTCTTTCCTCAATGAACCCAATTAGCCTATTTCCTGTTTCAAGATGTAGTCTTTTACTCCCAAAGCTGAACACTCTAAGGATACTGCTTGAAGAGATTCCCAGTATTGAGAGAGCATGTGTGCAATTTAAAAGATGGTAGTTTGATAGGTTCATGAGCTCTCTTATCAGGTAAATATATCTGCTGAAACTATCTTTAAAAATTAAAGAAATGAGAGAAATCAATGTAAGTCTATTTTACCTTGAATTAAAACAATGGAAATATTTTCAGAAGATTAAGTTTTGCAGTAAAATCACTCAAATCATCGACTAGACATTTTGAGTAAGCATGGAAGATAAAACATTTATCCATTCAGAAAGGGAATTTATTTGGTATTAATTATAAAAGCACTGCAGAAATTTTATACTGTTGGTGTGAATTAAAAGGTTTCTTTTATTGCCAATCCTAATCCCCTCACAGCCTCCAGTTCACAATTAGGATCATACTATATATATACTTCTATTTTTTTTCACTTCTCATCAGTTTCCATATGGATGCACAGTGATACCTTCAGAAAGTAATCTTTGACATCTTGCTATGGAAGGTGAAGAATATGGCTCACTTACATTTCATCCCATCACAACTACATTTTGTTTGTTATTAGATTTGCATTGTGAGTGTTTATAATATTTACAGTATCTTTTATAATCCTAACTTTCATAGTGGTTGATCATGAAGTTTCTTCTAAATTTACCTGGGATCAGTTCTCACAGACCACCCGTTTGCTTTATAGTTTCCCTTCCCTGAGTTGTATATCCTCTCCATTCATTTCTTGATGGGCTAGATTCCATTCTCAACTAGATTTTTCCAATTATTCACTTTTTTTTAGAAAAGACTTTCTATGTCTTGAAAAGTGACCAAAATCTGGGCTGGGTATATTAGTTTTGTTTTTCTTTTTTCTCTTTTTTTAAGATTTTATTTATTCATTTGAGAGAGGGAGAAAGCAAGAGCATGAACATGAGGGGCAGAGGGAGAAGCAGATTCCCAGCCAAGCGGGGACCCCGATGTGGGGCTCCATCCCAGGACCCCAAGATCATGACCAGAGCCGAAGGCAAATGCTTAACTGACTGAGCCACCCAAGTGCCCCAGTTTTGTTTTTCTTTTGACAGTCAGTAGACGTTGTTCTGTGCTTTCTGGGAGTGAGTGTTTCTATGGGGAGGTCTGAGGCCAGCCTGATTTTTATATCTTGTAGCTAATTTAACACTTCGTCTCAATGCCTTTATATTTCTTTCTTTATCCTTATAGTTCAAAAACCTCACCAGAATATATCATTTCACTGGTTATTTTGTAACTATTTTCTTGGGAAAAACTGCTGTGCCATATGGATCTATAGATATAGAACTTCCTTTTACATAAGAAAGTTTTCTTCTTATGCATATGAGAGTTTGTCTGTGGTGGTAATGGTTGTTTGAGTTGATCATTTCTCCAGTTCTACAAAGATGCTCTACTTCAACGAGTGGAAAATCTGCCATGCCTAATACAACTTTGATTGATTTTTGGACTTTCTTTGTATTTATTATTTTCTTATGCTTGTCCTCCATGTCATTGCCTCTATTTCTAGCAGTATCCATTCTACTTCTAGCTGCTTCTGTTGTGGCTTTCTTTTTCTTAAAAATGGTTTGATTACTTTCTTTCTTTCCTCACTGTGGCCAGGTTGCGTTTCATCTCTTTAGTTATCTCTTCTTTCATCTCCTGTATTGATTCTTTGATATTCTTCACACCTATAAAAAATTCTATGGGTTTTTTTTCCATTTTTTAAGAATATAGAGGAGTATTTGTCTGTAGTGTTCTTCATTCCCATTCTCTGAAATATATTGCTTGCTTACATTCCTTTTTTAATTTTTCTTTTTATGGGAGACAGGACAGTAAAATGGTAACCATTGTAGGTGTCATGTTGGATCTTTGTTGAATAGTCATCAAAGTGTGACTTTCTGTTTGCTCACTGCTAGTATAAGCAAAAATATGCAGATAGGGAGTAAAGTGAGACTGACAAGGACACTCTCTCACTAATGTGCCTTTTGCTCTAGAAGAATATTTTTCTTCTGGTAGAGCAAATCACTAAGCAGAGAGGTTAGGCTGACTCATGATAAAGCTTCCTCCCCAAGCTGCAATTTGTTTCTCTTCATTTTTTCTCATTTCTCCTTTGTTTATCTCCTCTCTCTTAAGTTATCTTGGCATTATAAATAGCTAGAATTCTGCAAGGACATTTCTATGTTCTTGATGCCCCTGTCTACTAACTAACTCAGCCTCAGTCTTCTAAGGACGGGTCTATTCCTTAGGTCTCTCAGGACCTGCCAACGCACCTTTAGAAAAAATCTGTACCTTGCTAGAGAGATTTGCCAGCATTTATTGCCATTTTTTTTTTAAATCCCAGTTTGAAACAAATATCATTGTCTTGGGCAAACTATTTTCATAGCTGTGATTTGTGGTTGTTTTATAATTTAATTATGAATTCTTATTCTACCTTATTTTGTTATTCCTTTTGTTCATTTCCATGAGTTTTAATAAAGGAACTGTACATACCTTTACTTCATCTTTTCTGTATGAATTTCATGTGACTTCTTAAAAATGTACAAAATACAAAGATGTCTAAATTAAATTTGATAAATATAAAAATAGTTTTAAAGTCCTCTCTCAAATCCCTGGTAGAAAATCATAATTTTCCATAAATTACCATAATTTGCAGTGCCTTTTTACAAATAGGTATGTTTTACTGATTTTGTCCACTTTAATATGTAAGTAAACATCCTACCCCAGTAATCACTGGCTATATTGTAAATGGTAAAGAGATGTGGGGACCTTCTGCTACTATTTCCCTATCAAAGATAAAGTGATAGAACTTAATTTCACTGGCATATACATCTATGTTTTAAATGGGTGTCTTTTTTTTTTAATAGACTTTTTCACCCCCAGCAGTCATTGTTAGAAAGCATTAAATTGAGCATTCAAGATTAATTCCCTGGCAGGTCAAGAGGAGAACAGCATGTAGCCAATCCCACCTTAGTGTTTCTTCTTAAAGGCTCCAGCACAGTGTGAAAAAGTAAACAGTTGTGACAAGAGATGTAATGGATGAGCTGGTGTGACAGGTCACCCCAACTAAAGCTCATCCTCTCCCTAAGTATACTCTGTAATGAAGTGCACTATAGTTTTTCAGATCATCAAAGACTTGTATTGTAAACCCTATTCCTGGAGTGGGGAAGGATCTTGAGTAAATATATTATGAGTGATGGTGCCTAGTGACACCAAAGGAATAAAAACAATAATGAATAAAGTATGCTTATCCTGAAGTATTAGCCTAGGAATCCCCGGTATTAAGATCCTCCTTCCCTCTTTCACATTCCTACTGCCATTCCCTCTTATGTATAAACACTTTCTATTCCAAATAATTTAGTTTTGTAATAATTATTTGGAGAAGAGGGATTTTATAATTATTAAAGACAGTAAGCCTACAGCATTTTCCCCCCAAAACCAACATATCTCATGCCTTTTCACACACTGGGAACACAGAGATACATGGAAAATGAAATTAGATAGTGGTCAAGCTGCCCTTCCCTATTTCATGAAGTTATACATAAAAATGGGACACTTGCCTTTTCTCCCACTAATCTGCAAATATCAGGGAGATAGACTGATAGGAAGAAATAAAAAGAATGTCCTATTGACCAACATAAATTGTTACTCAAAACTGGAATAGACTATTTCAAAGAAAAGTTCAATTCCTCAGTTAAATTTTATTTGCCTGGTGTTTAGTTTCCAATAATAACTAACATTATTGCTAATATCCTCTGGTTTAATCTTCCCAAATAACAAGCATTCTTTCTTCAGTTTACAGAAAGCTGAGGTTTGCTCAAGACTGTACAGTGGAAACCACAGCCTTCCAGACTCCAAGGGCCACAGTCTTTATTTCTATACTCTGCTGTTGCAGTGCTGTCCACCATGGTAACCACTAGCTGCATGTCACTGTTGAGCCCTTGAAATGTGGCTAATGTGATAAGAAACTGAATTTTTAACTCTATTTAATTTTGAATTTAATTAGCCACGTAGGGCTACTGTATTAAACAAAACCGATTTAGTTAATCTTCTATAAGATTCTTTTTTTAAATTTTGTTATGCAGCAATAATTAATGCACTGAACATCAGCTATGATATCTTATAAAAATCCCTGCATCTAAAATCTTATGAAACTAAGAAAATCTTATCAAAATACAGAAGTTGCCTTATAAGTTTGTTTCTTTGGCTTTCAGCTCTTGGGGATACCTCCTCCTTAAAACAAACAAGTATTTAAAACCCAGTATCCAAGAACAAATTTACATTTATTTTAAGGGTTACTCCAAAGAGATTTTGAAAGTAAGAACTCAGTACTCTTGGCAAATTTAACTAAAAGCCTGTTGGTCAAGACATAGCACAGCAAGGCAATGCCTATTTTTCTCAGAAAACAGAAAAGTTTCTTTTATTTGACTTATACCCACTTTGGTCCTTCTTGTTTGGAAGCACAAAGGCAAATTGCCTTTGGCTACTGGGTCTCCCCAGCTCCTGTGAAGCGAATCCCAGAAATCTTTGTAGATGTTTAGCTTTTCTTCCTTGCAGCCAAGCAAAACTGTTAAGAAACAATCAGTACCCTTTGACTTTTAGGTTATTCCTTGGAGATGTTAAAGCTACATCATTGTCTATTAATGTGTGAGAGTTTCAGTTGCTCCAAATCTTGCCAGCACTTGGTAATGTCTTTTATTTTTAATATTAGCCATCCTACTGTCTCACAATATCTAGTTGTGGTCAAAATTTGCATTTCCTGAATGACTATTGAAGTCAAGCGTCTTTTCTTATGCTTACTTGTCAAATCTATGTATCTCATCAAAAGATTTGTTCAAGTTTTTTGTGCATTTTTTAATTGGGTTGCTTGCTTTCTTACTGTTGAATTTTAAGAGTTCCTTATATATTCTTGTTAGAAGGCCTTTGTTGGGGATATGATTTGCAATTATTTCCTTCCAGTCTGTGGCTGGTCTTTTCATTCTCTTAACACTGTCTTTCACAGAGCAAAAGGTCTTCGTTTTGATGAAGTCCAGTTTATCAGGATTTTTTGTTTGTTTGTTTGCTATCTAAGATCTCATTGCCTGAGCATGGTCACAGAGACTCTGTTCTTTGTTTTCTTCTAAAAGTCCTATGCCTTTATGTTTAACATTTGGATCTATGAGATATTGTTTGAAATTCATTTTTCTTTTGCATATTGATGTCAAATTTTCCAAGGACCATTTGCTAGAAAGACTAGCAATTCTTCATTTAATTGTGTTTGCACCTTTGTAAAAAATTAATTGACCATATTGTATAGATCTATTTCTAGATTCTGTTGTGTTCCATTAAGCTATGTATTTATCTTTTTTTTTTTTTTAAAGATTTTATTTATTTATTTGACAGAGAGAGACACAGCGAGAGAGGGAACACAAGCAGGGGGAGGGGGAGAGGGAGAAGCAGGCTTCCCGCCAAGCAGGGAGCCCGATGCGGGGCTTGATCCCAGGACCCTGAGATCATGACCTGAGCCAAAGGCAGACGCTTAACGACTGAGCCACCCAGGCGCCCCTGTATTTATCTTTTTATCAATAACATACTGTGTTTATTTCTGTAGCTTTACCATAAGTCTTGAAATTGGATAGTATGGTTGCTCCTAGTTCTTCTTTTTCAAAATTGTTTGACAATTTTAGTTCCTTTGACTCTCCATGTAATTGTTAGAATCAGCTTCTTGGTCTTTACAAGCTGATTCTCAACATGATTCTATTGAATCTCTAGGTCTGTAGAGGGAGAATTATAATCTTGGCAGTATCAAGACTTCTAATGCATGAACATAGCATATTTCTTCATTTATTTAGGTTTTCTTTTATTTTTTGACCAATGGTTTATAACTTTCAGCATACACACACACTGCTTATATTTTTTAGATTTATGTGTATTTATCAATGCTATTGTAAACAGTACTTTTAAAAATTTTCATTCTTAATTGTACATTGCTGATATATAGGAATGCATTTGATTTTTTAAATATTGAACTTGTATCCTGAAATCTTGCTAATATCACTTATTCTAGAAGGTTTATGTATTTTTTTCTTTTAATTCCTTGGAACTTTTCATGTAGGCCATTATCTCATGTGAATAGAGACAGTTTTATTTCTTCTTTTCTACTCTATATTTACTTGTATTTATTTTACTTGCTTTATAGCACTGGTTAGGACTTCCAGAACAATATTGAATAAGAATAGTGAGAACAGACATATTTGTCCTCATCCCAATATTAGGTAGAAAGCATTTAGTCTTTTAACCTAAAATATAAGGTAAGCTATAGATTTTTCTAGATGCCCTCTATTAGGCTAAGGACATTTATTTTTATCCTTGGTTTGCTGGGAGTTTTTTGTTTTATTTTCGGTTGGTTTTTTGTTTTTGAATCCTGAATGGATGTTGAATTTTGTCAAGTGATTTTTCTGTATTCATTAAGAGAACCATGTTTTTCTTGAACTTGTTAATGCCATGTTGAAATCGATTTTGGATGTTGATCCAGCCTTGTTTCCCTACTTTGTTGTGATATATTATTATTTTTGTATTTTCCTATATTAAATTTCCCATGTTTGGTTGAGGATTTTGAGATTTTTTTCCCAAGAGATATTGGTCTATAGTTTGGGGTTTGTAATGTCTTTATCTGGTTTTGCTATAAATGTAATGCTGACTTCATGAAATGAGTTGGGAACTACTTTTTCCTTTTGGATTTTCTAGAAGAAATTGGATAGAATTGTTACTATTTCTTTCCTAAATATTTGTTAAAATCCACGAGGGAAACTTTCTGGGTTTGGCATTTTATTGGAAGGGTTTTAACAATGAATTCAACTTCTTTAATATCTACAGGTTATCCAGGTTATATATTCCTTCTTGAGTAAGTTTTTGATAGTTTATGTTTTTAAAGGAATGGGTACATTTCATCTCAGTTATCAAATTTTGGATCTGTAGTGTCTGTGGTGATATTCCTTCATTTATTCTTCATATTGGTAATTTCTGACTTCTCTCTTTGTTGGTCAGTTTGTCTAGGCACTTATCAGCCTTAATGATCTTTATAGAGAATTAGGTTTTGTTTTTATTTTTCTTTACAATTTCTGTTTTCAATTTCATTCTATTCTGCTTTTATATTTATTATTTTTTCTTTGTGTAGAGTAAGAAAAAAGTCTTTCCTACTACCCTCCAAGGTTCTCTGACTGGGCTTCCATAAATTAGACTGACACAAGACAGATAACAAGAAAAAAGCACACAGTTTATTTATATTGACTTTTACATGATGCAGGAGCCTTCCTAAAAATATGAATACCTGAAAGAATAATTAAACCTAACTCTTTTTATACTAGGTTCGATGAAGAGTGAAAAGTCATGAGTAAACATGGTAGGACAAAAAGATATGAGCTAAGAATAGTAAACTGAGAGATACTTAGCAAGGCCTGTTCACTTGGATTCCATTCTGTACACTTTCATCTTCACAGAGATAAGGATGCTCCTTTCCTCCAAGTATAAGAAGGGCACCTCTCACAAGAAAGTCTTATGACCTCCTTCAGGAGAGAAGGGACAGGTCAGAATCCTTCTAGAACTTTCTGTTTCTATGACTTGTTTTAGGTAAAAGAAAAAAAAATTGGGGAGGGGGCGGTCAGAGAGTCCTTCCTGCATCTGACATTTCTCAAATTGCTCTAGCTTAACATATTCAATATGCCAAAGTACTATATATTGGGGTAGCATGTTCTGAACCCCTAATTTGCATCTGTTCCATGCATGCATGGATTGACAGTAAGCCTGGGATTTGTATTAGTTCATAATATAGAATTAGGGGGTTACTTTCTCCAATCCTCTCTTCCCTGGGATTTTCCCATATTCTCTGCTTCCAGAGGAAACACTTATGCTAGTTTCTCTGGCCAGAAAGTTGTTTCTCCCCTTAACTTTTACATATTATTTTAAATGATCTTTTGTTTTTTTTTAAGATTATTTATTTATTTATTTATTTGACAAAGAGTGAGCACAAGCAGGGGGCGTGGCGGGCAGAGGGAGAGGGAGAAGCAGGCTCCCCGCAGAGCAGGGGATGCCGGATGTGGGACTCGATCCCAGGACCCTGGGATCATGACCTGAGCCCAAGGCAGACGCTTAACCGACTGAGCCACCCAGGTGCCCCAACTTTTACATATTTCTAAGTGACTACTAAATCCACCCTTGGGGTGAAGCAACAAGAGAAAAAAAATTACAGGGATTCCTCCCCCACGCTTCAACCCTCAGAGACCTCTTTTTCTGGCTCCTCTGGCCTGAGAGGCAGGTTTTCCTCTTGGTGTTTTATACACCCATTCCAGTGTTGCCACTGTTACTGTTCCTACCACATCAGTATAGCTCATGACTGGGACTGTTCTCCGAGCAGGGCTGAGTGAAAACCAAAAAAAACCCCAAGCCTCAGGTATTCCCCCTGTAATTTCTAGCTCTTTCCTAGTTGTCTGGCCACAAAGAGGGATTTCTCTCAACATTGTTGCCCATGCCCATTGCACGGTTGTACAACTTAGGCCCCTGGGCTATCCTAACCAGAAAATTCAATGGAACTGGTCATTCCTCAGGTTTTTCCTTTCCTCACTATTGGCCTACAATTGATTGTTTACTTTTTAGAGTCTGCAGTTGCTTTCTGTATTTTGTCTGAACTCTTTGGTTATGATATGTAGAGAGAACGTCTCCAGCCGACTTCCTCCATCTTGGCAAGGACCATCCATTCTCTCCATCAAACATTATAAGGAAAATTTTACTCAGAAGACCAGAGAAGGTTCTGGAAGTTGGGCATAGAATGATAATAAATTTAAAAATCTAGGGACATTTGAGGTGAGTTAGGGTAGTGAACTCTAAAGAAAAGTCTTTCTCCTCACTGAAAAGAGATTGGATGTATTTTCAGAATTCCAGCAAAGGTGAAGGGTGTTCATTCTTCATTATAGTGAAGTCCAGCTGGCCTTTTCCTCTGTGTAATAGCCATCATGCCTTTTACTCACTTAAATCACAGACAAAACATTGCATAAATGTAATAAACAAGTCTGCTGTTTCATGTTGTTGACCACTTTTATTATAGCTCTTGTGGGAGTTTACAAGGTAAGAGGACAGAGTGAAGAAACATACACACAGATATACACATGGAGTGGAAATGTTTTGTTACGAAAGCCCTTTTTTTTACTATCATTCACTTTTTTGTGTCTTAAAACAGAAATAGAAATCTCCTGATTTTTCCCACAGTATTTGTATCTGTGAGTAAAAAATGCTTTAAAGTACTCCAAAACTTATTCAGATACTAGAGACTTTCATCACCTCTAGTTTTCACATTAAAATCAACTCTGGGGTTATATAAATCAAATATCTCTAGATATCTTATAAGATCAACAACCCCAATTCTACATATCCTGAGAAAGGAGTACATGTGAATTGTTTCAGGGGATCTTAGTTTTAACTCTACTTCTTTGGCCTTTCTAGATACCCTCTTTGTGTATTCCTCAGAAATATTCATATTTCTGATGTATTTGTAATGTTATCTCGAATGAATGAACTTACAAATATAGCTTCATGCCCTGCTATGTTCATTCGGCAAATAATAATTGTGCCAACAGTAATGCTAACCGCTAGAATTAAACAGTAAGTAAAAACGATAGATGTAATGTAGTACGTGGACATCCCATCTAATTTTACTCACCACAAGCATTCAAAGACAGTGATACCTTGTTTTTTCTTACCTCAAAACAGCAGACTGGCGATTTCTAGCTTTTCATTTCCACGGCGAAATACTCACTCTACTGGCTTTCTAAAGACTGAACAGGCCTCTTCTAAAATGCCTTGAACCCTTTGTAAGCAAAAACCATGAACAATATATAAATGGCCATTATGTTACTAATAAAGGAGAACAGAAGGAAGGAGTAAGGTGTTAGGAGCTAGTGAAGGAGAGAGGGAGAAGGAAGGAGGTAGGGAGGAGGTCAGAGAGGAGGAAAGAAATATTCTTTTTCCCCCTCAATATGCAGTTTAGTTGATAAAAGAACTGGTGCTTTAACCTACTAATATTAATATATTCGGGTGTAATAGAGAAGATAAGTGCTAAAGTGTACATCAATACTCTTCTGTTGTTTTGGTGACCTAACGTTTCATAGTGAATTTGATATTCGGTAGAGGGCTTAAGAAAAATAGAGCAGAACTCTTCCTCATGATATATATATTTTTTTTTATAAGGAGTGCCAAGACCAGTTTTGAATTCAGATGTTGTTATTCATCTGGAAGATCAATTCTTACGGTTAATATACTTTTTTAATATTATAATTTTCATTTAAAACCTTAGAGATTGTAAGAAGAACGTAATTCTGGTAATTCTGTGCCCTCTTATTCCTCTTTCGCTCCCGAACTTTAAACATAGGTTAAAAGTCTTTCAGTATTGAGTTCATCAGACTATGCACTTTCCACATTTGATATTTTTCTGTACTTTTGGTATTGCTTGAAAGAGAGCATCTTGTGCTATTATCATAATTGCCATCTTTCCATTTAATAAAGTTCGCTTTTTATCTGAAAAGATTTCCTTTAACTGTTAAAAGCTTTCCTGCATTAATACCTCACAACAGAAGGATTCTATATAGAACAATATTCAGTATACTTTGGGCAATCCATTTAGAGAACTTGGTTACTAAAGCACTAAAATGATCTTATAATAAGTTGGTGCCATTTATTAGACAATCGCTCAGGATGACTTCCCAAAACAGCATTATAAAATGATCTTAAAGTAAGCAGAATATTATTTTAATAAATTTTCTGTTTCTTTTCCCTTTTATCTTTTATTTTCCTCTTGTCACTTTCACATTCCAAATACTGTGTGGCATTTTACTGTGTCTTACAGCGTGGGGGGACATGTACACTCTCAACAGTTCTTTGTTTTAGGGTGGTAATCATTGTTTAAAAATTATTCTCCAAAAGTAATGAATACATTTTTTGGCCAGTAACTCAGATACACTCTTTTTTAAAAAGAAAAAAAGCCAGGCGCCTGGGTGGCTCAGTCGTTAAGCCTCTGTCTTCGGCTCGGGTCATGGTCCCAGGGTCCTGGGATCGAGCCCCGCATCGGGCTCCCTGCTCCGCGGGAAGCCTGCTTCTCCCTCTGCCACTCCCCCTGCTTGGGTTCCCTCTCCCGCTGTGTCTCTCTCTGTCAAATAAATAAATAAAATCTTTAGAAAGAAAAGAAAAGAAAGTACATGTGTTTTAATAACAGCTTTACTGGGAGATAATTCACGTATCACGAAGTTCACCATTATAAAGTGTACAATAAGTAGGTTTTAGTACATTGAGAGTTGTGTAACCATCACCACTACCTAATTCCAGAACATTTTCAACATCCCAAAAGAAACCCCACACCTATTAGTAGTCACTCCCTCTTCCACCTTCCTCAGCATCTGGCAACTACTATTCTCCTTTCTGTCTCTATGGGTATGCCTATTCTGGACGTTTCATACAAATGGAATCATACAATATGTGGTCTTTTGTGACTGGCTTCTTTCACTTACAATAATGTATTTCAAGATTCATCTATGTGGTAGCATGCATCAGTACTTCATTTTTATGGCCAAATAATATTCCATCATATAGATCCACAGTGTTTTGTTTTCTCCATTTTTTACTTGATGAATGTTTGGGTTGTTTCTGCTTATTGGATATTGTGAATACGGCTGCTATACATATAGGCATACAGGCTTTTATGGGGTCATATTTTTCCAGTTTTCCTGGGTGACCCTTAGGAGTGGAATTGTTGGGTAATATGGTAGTTCTCTGTGTAACCTTTTGAAGGACAAACTTTTCCAAGGCAACTGCACAGTTGTACATTCTCATTACCAATATGTGAAGGTTCAATTTTCCTGCATTCTCTCCAGTACTTGTTCATCCTAGCTCTATGCGATAGGGTTGAAGAGGCATCTCAGAGTGATTTTGATTTGCATTTCCCTCCTGACTTTTGATGGTGAGTGTCTTTTCACATGCATATTAACCATTTGCATATCATCTTTGGCCAAGTTTCTATTCAAATACTTTGGCCATTTTTCCACTGGGTTATTTGTCTTTTTGTAGTTGAATTTTAAGTGGTCTTAAATCCTGAATAGAAGTCACTTATCAGATATATGATTTGCAAATTCTTCCTCCCATTCTCCACCTTTTCTTTTCACTTTTTTGATGGTGTCATTTGAAGCCTGAAAGTTTGTAATTTTAATGAAGTACAATTTACCTATTTTTCTTTCTTTTTTATCTTGGTGTCCTAACTTAGAAATCATTGCCTAATCCAAGGTCACCAAAATTTAGACCTATGCTTTTTCTGTTCATAGTTTTCTAGTTTTAGTTTTTATACTTAGGTCTCTGATCCATTTTGAGTTAATTTTTGTATGTGGTGTGAGGTAGTGGTCCAACCTCATTCTTTTGCATATGGATGGATATCCAGTTGTCCCATCATCCATTTCATAATGGCTGAATGTAACCAATCCAGACTAACAGCCTAAGAGAACATTTGCAAATGTGTTGCTAGAATTCCATATTCTGAGGAAAATATGACGAAATGATCTGAAATAAAATGTCAACCCATTCAGTTGGTTGGCATGATATAGAGACATCTAATGATTCATTATTATAAATTTGCCCAAGTTTCCTGTTATCCAAAGGAAAGTTATATGTAGCTGGTACAGTTCATCAAAGGTATGCATTGACTGTGGAATGGAGATAGTTCATCAGGTTTTTCTACAGCCTGGATAGTAGACTTCAGTAGTATTTCCTCTCCTCTTTAATTTCTCTGGTACCCTATACAGAGAAGGAGTTCCATGGAGAGCAGGATTTACCTCTCTGGATATAGGTAGCTTCTCCACTTAACTTAGTAAATGAGCATCTCTGTTAATAATCAGCTTCTTGCAAATTTGGTAAACATGAGTTTACCTACAGCCTAATCATCTCTGAATCAACAAATGACATCCCACTTCTGTTTTGCAAAGTTGAGAAACCCTTGAGGATAGTGGAAATGCTATCAGTGAGGGCTCAACTTAGTGGCCAGCTGGTCTTTCCTTCTCTGACAGCTTTCCTTAAATGTAGCACCTAAAAGCAGGGAGAGCATTAAAACCATGCTTAATATGTGTAATATCAAGGCAAGGCCTCAGGGTGTATGTGGGCGAGGGGGAGAATGCTGGATGATCTGGGTGCCTATCAAGCCACATCGTAAAAGTACTTGGCATCTACCCTACATGTTAAGAAAAGGTGAGGTAGGATAAAACAGAAGACAGTGCAATCGTCTTTGGAGAGATTCTAGGCTCTGCCACTAGCTGACTTTATAATGTTGGGCCATTTCCATGTTTCTGTCACGCTTGGTGATCTCATCTGTAAATTGGGCATGTGTATCGTTACTTGAATTGGTTGACATGGAACATTCAAGGAACAACCAGAACCATTCCTAATACTTGGTACATTCAACAAATGTTAGCATCCTTCTAGCCCTCTCTCACACTAACCTAGACACTGCCCAATATTGGTGAAGAGGTCAAGTCTGCTGACAAGTTTAAATTTAGAGTTAGCTTTGGGGTAACACCCACCCATTTTTTCTGTCACCAGCCGTGATCTCAAGGTAAGTGCCTGCTGAATTCTCTGAAATATCCTTATCCCCAACTTCTCAGACACAGTGTATTAAGACAAATAGTAATTTTCTCTGGAGATCATGACTTAGATGTTTAATCTGTTGTTAGAATACAAGGTGGGTCCTGAGATCTATAGCCATCTTAGTGATGGCTAGTGGTGGGTGATCAGAGATCATTCCTTGTGATGAAAACAATTTCTTTCCCTCACACCTTGCATATCATTATGAATTCCTCATGGGACTCTATTATTATCTGCTTTGTGTCACTTTTGTGAATTTCTTCCTCTGCCTTCCCCATCCCTCAGAAAGGGTGCAATTACAAATTCACCAAACAATTGAACTTGGAGTTTGAAACAGCATTTCACCCTTGGCAACCAAAATCCTTAATTATTATGCACCCTGTAAGTGAAAAAATAAAAGATAAAAAAGATAAAATTTATCTTGATGAATAAGAATCAGTACTCGCCATGAAGGGCTCTTACAGAGCTGAATTTTGGGTGAAAAAACTGTAATGTTAGATTCTGATTATACAGATTTTATACCATATTAGAGTGGTTTATGCAGTATAGTTTTATTTTTTAGTTGAGCTGCTAAAGTCCAAAGACTACCAGAACCTGGTCTTTTGTTTTGTTTTTGTTTTATTTTCTGATATTAATACATGAGATTCTTTGTTCATATGGTTATTTTAAGTACTATTACTGGGAAATACTGATGGGAACAAACTTTCCTTGTTGACCTGATAGAGAAATTGAGGATACAGAGCATATACATGTGTAGAGTCATAGTGTTTTGTTTTGATTGAGATATAGTTGACATATAAAATTACCTTAGTTACAGATACACAATGTAATGATTCAGTATTTGTGTGCATTGTGAAATGAGCACCACAGTAAGTCTGGTTACCATCTGTCACCAAAGTTACAGATTTTTTTTTTTGAGATAAGAAATGTTAGGATTTACTCTCTTTGTAATTTTCAAATATGCACTAAAATATTATTGCCTATAGTCACCACACTGTCCATTACATCCTGATGACATACTTATTTTATAACTGGAAGTTTGTACTTCTTGACCCCCTTCACCCACCCCCTTTAGTGACAACCCCCCTCCTGCCTCCCTGCTAACCAACACCATTGTGTTCTCTGTATCTGAATTTTGTTTTGCTTGTTAATTTGCTTTAGTTTTTAGATTGCAAATACAAGTGAGATCATACAGTATTTGTCTTTCTCTGACTTATTTCATTTAGAATAATACCTTCAAGGTCCATTTATGTTGTCATAAATGGCAAGATGTCATTCTTTCTGTGGCTGAGTAACATTCCTCTGTGTGTGTGTGTGTGTGTACACCACTTTTTTACATACATTCATATGTTTATGGACATTTAGGTTGCTTCTGTATCTTAGCTATTATAAGTAAGCTGCAATGAACACAGGAGTGCATATACTTTTTTGAATTAATGTTTTCATTTTCTTCAAATACCCAGAAGTGGAACTGGTGGATCATATGATGGTTCTATTTTTAATTTTTTGAGGAACCTTCAAACTTTTCTCCACAGTGAGTGTACTAATTTACATTCCCATCAACAGTGCAGGAAGTTTCCTTTTCTCCACATCCTTTCCACTTGTTATTTCTTGTCTTTTTGGTAATAGTCCTTCTACTAAGTGTGAGGTAATATCTTACTGTGGTTTTGATTTGCATTTCCCTGATGATGAGTGATGTTGAGCATCTTTTCATGTGCCTGTTGGCCATCTGTATGTCTTCTTTGGAAAAATGCCTGTTCATATCCTCTGCCCATTTTTTAATTGGATGGTTTATTTTTTAACCTACTGAGTTGTATGAGTTCTTTATATGTTTTGGATATTAATCCCTAATCAGATATATGATTTGTAAATATTTTCTCCCATTCAGCAGGTTGTCTTTTCACTTTGTTGATAGCTTTATTTGTTATAGAGAAGATTTTCAGTGTGATGTAATCCCATTTATTTTTGCTTTTGGAGTGAGACCCAAAAAATCAAGACTGATGTCAAGGAGCTTACCACCAGTGTTTTCTTCTAGGAGTTTTATGGTTTCAGGTCTTACATCTAAGTCTTTAATCCATTGTGAGATAATTTTTATGTATGGTATAAGATGGTCTAGCTTCATTCTTTTGTATGTTTACACGATTGTCCAGTTTGAACTCCACTTACTGAAGAAACTTTCCTTTCCCCATTGCATATTCATGCCTCTTTTGTTGCAAATTAATTGACCAAATATACATGGGTTTATTTCTGGGCTCTCTATTCTGTTCATTGATCTATGGGTCTGTTTCTATGTCAGTATCATCTGTTTTGATTGCTATAGCTTTGTAGTATACTTTGAAATCAGAAAGTATGGTGTGTCCAGCTTTGTTCATTTATCTCAAGATTGCTTTGGCTATTTGAGATCTTCTGTGGTTTTACACAAATTGTAGATTGTTTTAGTTCTGTGAAAAATTACATTTGGATTTTGGTGGAGAGTGCTTTGAATCTGTAGATTGCTTTGGGTAATATGGACATCCTAACAATATTCTTTCAATTCATGAGCACAGAATATCTTTCCATTTATTTGTGTCTTCATCAGTTTTTTTCATCACTCTGTTAGAGTTTTCAGTGTCTAGATCTTTATGTCCTTGGTTAAATTTATCCTCGATGGTTTATTCTTTTGATTCAATTGTAAATGGAATTGTTTTCTTCATTTCTCTTTTTGATAGTTTGTTGTTAATTTTATAAAAACATATGGGGCACCTGGGTGGCTCAGTTGGTTAACTGTCTGCCTTCGGCTCAGGTCATGATCTAAGGGTCCTGGGATCAAGTCCCACATCAGGCTCCCTGTTGAGCAGGGAGCCTGCTTCTCCCTCCCCCTCTGCTCCTCCTCTCCTGCTCTCTCTCTCTCTCTCAAATAAATAAAAAAATATTTAAAATATAGAAATAGATAAATAAAAACACAACAGATTTTGTACACTGCAACTTTAATGAATTCATTTATTAGTTCTAATAGCTTTATTGTGGGGTTTTTAGGATGTACTATATATAAAATCATGTTCACAAATAGTGACAATTTATCATTTTCCTTCTCAATTTGGATGCTTTTATTTCCCTCACTTCAGGAGACATATCTAGAAAAATGTTGCTATGGCCAATGTCAGAGAAATTACTGCCTGTGTGCTCTTCTAGGATTTTTATGGTTTCAGGTCTCATATTTAGGTCTTCAATCCATTTTGAGTTTATTTTTGTGTGTGGTGTAAGAAAGTTTCATTCTTTTGCATATAGCTGTCCAGTTTTCCCAGCACTGTTTGTTAAAGAGACTGTCTTTTTCCCATTGCATAGTCTTCATGCAATGCTCTTTTTTTGTCTTTTATTACAATTTTTGCTTTAGTCTGTTTTGTCTGATGTAAGTATAGGTATTCCAGCTCTCCTTGTTTTCCTTTTGCATGGAATACCTTTTTCCATCCTTCACTTTCAGTCAGCATGTGTCCTTACACCTGAAGTAATCCTCTTATTGACAGCATATAGATTAGTCTTGGGTTTCTTTTTGTCTATTTATTTGTTTGTTTTTAATTCATTCAGCCATGCGCTCTTTTTTTGATTAGAGAATTTAGTCTGTTTACATTTAAAGTAAATATTGATGGGTATGTACTTATTGCCATTTGTTAATTGTTTCCCGGCTGTTTTATAGTTCTACTTGGCTTTCTTTCTTCTCTTGTTCTCTTTTCTTGTGGTTTGATGACTTAGTGTTATGCCAGATTCCTTTCTCATTATCTCTTGTGTATGTACTATAGGTTTTTGCTTTGTGGTTACCATGAGGTTCATGTATAATAGCCCATGTGTAACAGTGTATTTTAAGTTGATAGCAAGTTAAGTTTTTACACATTCTAAAACTCCACAGTTTTACTCCCCATCTTATGTTTCATGTTTTTGATGTCCATTTTACATATTTTTATTTTATGCATCCCCTGATTATCATAGTTATAGTTATTTTATTACTTTTGTTTTAACCTTCATACTAGTTCATGTGATTAATTCACTACTTTTACTATAAATTTACCTTTACCAGTGAAATTTATACTTTCATATGTTTTCTTATTACTAATTAATGCCCTTTCTTTTTAGCTTAAAAAAAAAATCCCTTTAACTCTTCTTGTAAGGCTGGTTTAGGGGTAGTGAACTTTTTTAGCTTTTTATTGCCTGAAAAACTCTCTTTCCTTAAATTCTGAATGATAACCTTGCCAGATATAGTTAGTTGGAAGATTTTTCCTTCAGCACTTTGAATATATTGTGTCATTCCCTTCTGGCTGGCAGAATTTTTGCTGAAAATCTGCTGATAGCCTTATGGGGGTTCCTCTGTTCATAACAAGTTGGGTTTTTTTTTTTTTTTCTTGCTGCTTTTAAGATTCTCTCTTCAACTCTTGACATTTTAATTATAATGTGTCTTGGTGTGGATCTTTTTGGTTTCATCTTATTTGGAATTCGGGGCTTCTTGGATCTAGATATCTGTTTCCTTCCCCATATTAGGAAGTTTTCAGCCATTGTGTCTTCAAACAGGTTTTCTGCTCCCTTCTTTCTCTCTTCTCCTTCTGGGACTCTTTATAACACAAAAGTTCCTCTGCCTGATGTTGTTCCATAGTTGTCTTATACCATCTTCATTTTTTAAAGTACTCTTTTCTTGGGTGCCTGGGTGGCTCAGTTGGTTGGGCAGCTGCCTTCGGCTCAGGTCATGATCCTGGAGTCCCAGGATCGAGTCCCGCATCGGGCTCCCTGCTCGGCAGGGAGTCTGCTTCTCCCTCTGACCCTCCCCCCCCCCATGCTCGCTCTATCTCATTCTCTCTCTCAATAAATAAAATCTTAAAAAAAAATTTTTTTTTAAAATACTCTTTTCTTTTTGCTGCTCTGTTTATGTGAGTTCCACTGCCTTGTCTTTTAGATTGTTTATTCTTTCTTTTGCTTCATCTAGTCTGCTCTTGAACTTCTCTAGTGTATTTTTCAGTTGAGTTATTATATTGTTCAGCTCTGTGACTTCTGTTTGGTACTTTCTTATATTTTATTTCTTTTTGTTCATTCTTCTCCCAATTTGGGTAAGCATCTTTATGACCATTACTTTAAAGTCTTTATTGGGTAAATTTCTTATCTCTATTTCATTAAGGTTTTTTGTTTTTTTTTTTATCTTGTTCTTTCATTAGGAACATATTACACTGTTTCCCCATGTTGCTTGACTCTCTGTTTACATAGATTAAGCAAAGCAGTTACTTCTTCCAGTCTTGAAGGAATGGCCTTGGGTAGGACATAAACCTTGTCATTCAAATTTGCCCCAGCTGTTGATTTATTCATTATAAGTCCCATTTTTGGGGTGTGTGCCAAGACTTGAAAATGTTCCAAAGGGAGAGATCTTAATCAGTTTTAGTTTCATTCAGATTGGAAGCCAGACCCTCAGGCAGCAGCTTTTAAAGTATGCAAATATAAATATGCAGTCCTTTTTGATTGCAACTGGTACATCCTCATGGCCTCCAAACCAGGTGATGTAGTATGCTCTTGGTGACTTTGCAAATATAGGGGCTCCGGACAAGTGTATGAGCTCCTTCCTAGAAGTTACTGATGATTTGGAGAGAAGGATAGGGAGAGTGCAAAGACGGCATCCCCCAGCCCATGTTTCCTGAGAGCAACTTTCTAGCCTCTAAATGTGTGGCAAATCTGAAGTCTGCTCCTCAGGATGAAGGTCTAGGACAAATATATAGGCCTTTATCATATGAAGACTGCTGTCTGTGTAATGCCCTGGGAGTGGTAGCTTACCAAAAACTGTGTCTCTGATTGTTACAGACCCTTGGGACCCAGAAATATAAGCCCTTCTTGCCACCAGAGCCAGATGATCAAGGGGCACCCCTTTGTGGACTGCACATGCCCGCCAGCTTAGGCAGTGGGAGAGTGCAAGATCTGGGCACATCCACTGGCATTAGTAAGGCATGGGGAGAGTACAGGGCCAGGGTGCATTTGCCAATGCTATCAAGGTAGAGGAAAAGTGCAAAAATGGCTCCTGCCAGTGCCTCCATTCCCTAGGAAAGTCCCAACACACTCCTGCCCCTCTTGCAGATGCGTAAGATTAGCAAATGAATCTCCTTCACATATGGTGTAGGTATCATTCCAACTGCTGCTTTTTTGCTGGTCGCAGGGGCAAGTGACTCTGTATGTGAGCTCTTTAATAGAAGTACCTCAGTTCCCTACAGCCCTTATGTCTCCTGGATGTAAGTCCTATTGGTTTTCCAAGCCAGACCTTTTGGGGACTCATCTGTCCATTGCAAGTTTCAAGGATTGGAATGGCTTGTTTGGGACAGGAGCCCCTTACTCCTCAGGCAGAAGCTCCCTATTTGTGAGATCCCTCCCAGTAGTGATTCACCACACTGGGGGAGTGGGATTTTGGGGGAGACCATGTTTCTACCACTCCTATCCATCTCAATGTGACCCTTTTGCCATTTGTTTGAAGGATTTGTTCAACTAGTTTTCAGGGTTTTTTCAGAGGGAATTGTTCCATATATAGCTGTAGATTCAGTGTGACCCTGGGAGGAGGTGTGTTGAGGAGCTTCCTATGCTACCATCTTGGACAGCCCCCCCTCCCAGAACCTGGTCTTTTAATATATAACTTTGGGGGGGCTTTAAAATGAATTACTTTTATACTTGAAGTCTGGGCAAGTAATGGCCCGTGTGGATGTGTGTTTGTTTGTGCTTATAAATTGATTTATAATATTTATTTTTTACCCATTTACTGACTTTTCAGTGAGTCTTTTTAAAGGTAGGTTTTTTTTCCTTCTAAACTTTTATTTATTAATAACTGTCTCTTGATCTATCATGTAAATGTCTGTGTTTATAGATATTTCTATGAGAAATAGTCTTCTAAGCTCCAGGATTTTAATTGCTTCAGCCAGCAGGTGGAAGTTTGTGTGCATTTAAACATTAACCCGTGTTGTTGTTATTGTTGTTATTCAAAAACATTTGTTGACCCCCTATTGGGTACTTGCCATCCCTCTGTGGGGGATAGAAGCAAAAGAACCAGTATTCTACAGAAAAGATGTAGTTCCTTCCTGTCTACTTGTGAGGTTATGAACCAAACATACATACATACATGGAGAATCTATAGAATATGCTGTTATCTTTACTTTTCTGTCTTTTCTTGTGTGGTTCCCTCATTGTAGAAAACCCGTTTCCCTTGGTTGTACCACCCTTGTTGACATAATCAATCTCCTAGGATGCAAGAGCAACAAGGGAAGCTTATTTAATCATTAAGTAAGGAGGAATTAAAGGATGAAGAAGAAATTGATTAAGGAGGTAGATTCCTCTAAAGATATCCATGTTATCTTGGAATTTATATAGACAAAAAAAACAAGATGCTGTATTAAGAAGTGGTTCATAATCAGACATATAACCAAACTTCAGAATTTTTTAAATATTTAGGCAGACCTTAGTAGAAATTTATGAACAGCAACCCAAAGTATAGTCTTCTCAAAAAGGAAACGAGGGTGTCAGAAATGAAATTCTGATTGGGTAATCAGTGGAGCAGATGAGGAAAAAAAAAAACTCAAGGAACTAAGCTGGCTGCTCATGGAGTTCTCTGATTAACCTAGATGTGAAAATAAAAGATGTTAAAATATGGGAAAATGTAAGAAGACCCAAGGATGAAGATAAAGAGTGACATAAACAGTTTATTTTTTAGAGGTCTTGGGTGGCAGTCTATGGAGTTCTGTCTTAGCCTTGTATCATTACACATCATTATCAAGACCATGAAAGAGAGGACATTGGAATCATGTTTATTGTGCTTGCCTAAGACATCATAAGACAAGGACTATTCCAGGGGTGCCTGGGTGGCTCAGCCGTTAAGCGTCTGCCTTCGGCTCAGGTCATGATCTCGGGGTCCTGGGATCGAGCCCCACATCGGGCTCCCTGTTCCACGGGAAGCCTGCTTCTCCCTCTCCCACTCCCCTTGCTTGTGTTCCCTCTCTCGCTGTGTCTCTCTCTGTCAAATAAATAAAATCTTTAAAAAAAAGACAAGGACTATTCCAAAGCTCTTGACAACCTAGAAGAATGGACCAAATCTTACCAAGGGAAGCATTAATTGTATCTGTAAAGTTACACACTCACATTTAAAAAACATCTGCCACTAAATGGAATAAGGAATGAGCTTACCAGCAACACTCACAGTGCTTGACAGGAAGTTCAGCATGACTCAGTAATGTGGTATGCCTGCTTGGTAACTTCATTTGATGCTCAAATGCAGATCAAAGATTATGCTGGTGAACCACACTTGGAATAGTATGTTCCATCTGGGTACCATATTTTAAGGGACATGTTGACCAAGTAGAATGTGTCCAGCACAGAGGACTATGATAAGAATGAAAAGGGGATTAAAAACATACTCACAGAAAAACACATATGAAGAGGGACTTTAGCCCGGGAAGAGGAGATATTCGTGGAGCTGAAACAACTGTCTTTGGATTCTGGAAGGACTGATCTATGGAATAGTGATTATGCTCCATCTCTGCGTCTAGAAGAGTAGAATCAGAGCATAGGGTAGGAACGAAGGTGAGGCAGGTTTTGGCTGAGTATTGAGAAGACCTTTGGAACATCAAAAATTGTCAGATACGAGGTCGGTTTCCTCAGGAGGTCTGTATCATTAGAGATGTTTCCACTGAAGGCCTGGTCTCCAAGTCCCTTCAAGTCCATCAGAGTGCTTGCTGCCTCCATTCCCTCTCATGCTCAGCCCACTCTCTGTTTCACAGGAGTCCTCCCAGACCTTCTCTTTTTATCCAATTTCCATCCATCCATCCCATTCCTCTTCTGTCTTTCTCAGGCACCTTAGTCCTTGGCTTCCTCCATCCCCAAGTCCCTTATAATACCTGTAGTCTCCCCAAGCACGTGCCAAATGATATCCCTACTACCACCCTAGTGTCTCGATCTGGGAAACTCAACCCTTTCCATCGAAGCACACAAATCAGTGTCTGCTCTTGAAGACAGTTTAATCTCTCCCTCATTTGTATTCTAAGCATTCCCTTCCTTCCTGAGCTGTGGCATTTACATACTTACATTGAAAAGATCCACCTATATACCAGTCTTTCTTATTAAACTATGAGGTCAGTAACTTACTTTTCACTGCGCTGTGCTCAGGACACATGCTCTTGGATGAATAAAAGTTGAGGAACTCCTGGCAGAGGCTTGATAGAAAGTACAGACTAGACAGAACGTTGGACTCAGGAACCTCTGAGGTTCCCTGAAGGTCAGTGACTACACGTTTTTACATAGCGCTGTCACTGAAGATGATTCCAAAAGGGAAGTTCTAAAACATTTAAAGAAATGATAACCTTATTACACTAAATGGCTAGTCACCCTAAGGTGACTGCTTTGAATGCACAGCACTGATGTTTGCAGTGGCATCAGGCCCACTGTTGTATGGTCACATCTGATATGGTAGAGTAGGCAGAATACATGACGTTCTAGGGGGATGTTAACAAGAGTGGAAGCCACTGGAAGGTTTGTTTGATGAGACAACTCTGCTAATCTGATCCAGCAAGAATTAAGAATTGGCCAGTACCTTGAAGTTCTGACTTTCAGTGGTTTTCAGCCATGGTAGTCCCAACCCAGAGAAGGGCATTTGGAAATGGATAGCATTTTGGGTTGTCATGGTGTCTGGAAGTACTCTGGCATTCGTGGCCAGGGGTCAGGGATGTGAACTTACTACAGTGTGAGACACAGTCCAGCAACTGAAGAACTGTCTCACCCAAAGTGACAATAGCTCTCAAGAAACACTAATTAAGCAGAGCAGGATGTACTTGGTGATTTTACTTTTCTATTCCTCTATTGTTTTTCAAACCAATACAGTAGACAGATGTGGCAAAGATCAGCACGTCTGTGGGAAAATGACATCTTGCTTCCACCAGTGGTCAATGTGCCCTTTCCATCAAAGGGAGTTTTTGCTGGAAAGTAGTTGCCCAGCCTGAGGCTACATCTCCCAATACTCCCAGTATTTAAGGTGTGGCCATGTGACAGAGTTCTGTCTGGCCAGTGGTATATAAGCAAAAGTATCATATATCACTTGTTGACCCAGTGAATAAAATCTCCTGTATAATCCTTCACTCTCTTCCTTTTCTGCTAGCTGGATGTCAACGTCCAGAACAACCCAGGAAGCTCCATGTGACAGATGATAGAGCTCTCTTTATCCTAGGTCCCTAAATGACTGCCTGGAGCAGAGCATTGCCGCGCCTTCACCCATCCAGTCATTGGACCTTCCATGACCAAAAAATAAACTTCTATTGTGTTAAGCCACTGAAATTTCAGGTTTCTCTGTTACAACAGGTATTATTATTTTAATCAATACATTTCCAAATAAGTGCTTCAGTTAGGATGACTCCACATAGAAGATGTTAAAGCATTTCTGATTTTTTTTTTTCATTTTAAACAAAGCTTACTTTATTTTATACGTGAACCAGAACCATTTCCTCTCTCGTTAAGAGTCAGTGCTCTTGGTCTCCATCATTGCTTTCCAAGTTAAGAGATTAGAGCTCTTTTCCTGGGCAAGTCTAGGGAAGCTTTTCTTTCTCAGGCCTTGTCTCTCACACATTCATGTGGGGTCTAGTCAGTGTGGAGCCAGCTTCTCAGCCTGCCTTTTTCTCTCCTCAGTTTGTTTTTAGAACTTTTTTCCCTTTCTCCTTCCCCCATGGTGTGAGTTCATGTGTGGCTGGTTTTCTTGGGCACAAGGCCCAGCTGAGTTTCAGTTCTGTTTGTTGTTTGTACTAACTGTGTTCAGAGATCAGCCTCTGATACCCGGTGGTCAGAGTTCCCTGGAATAGGGGACCCTGACTACATTCCTTCAAGCCTGGTTGGAAGACAGTGAATACAAGAACAGTAGGGCTTTGCAGGACTTTGTTCACAGAGAAGAAAGCTGCAGTATTTTGTGTAAAGTATGAAATACATAGATATATGATTTTGGAGCCTCCGTCTTCTGCTGCAAGCCAATAAAGAATTCCTAATTTAAAGAACTGTCCCAGAGGTTGCTTACTATTCATATAAGAATCAAATGACTGAATAGTTCACTTAGTTGCGATTTGTTCACTCCTTTATCATGAGGGGAAAAAAGTAACAAACCCCCAAAAGGCAGAATGGAATCTCCCACAATCCCATAGGAGACAGAGACTCTCCAGGCTCCTAGTCAGAAGCCTGAGTCTATACCCAAGGGATAAGAACAAAGCAGAATTGAACTAAAGTTTAAAAACGGATCAGTCTTTAAAAAAAACAAACAAACAAAAAAACTGATCAGTCCTTGATTGGATGAGATTAGCCCCTCTCCTTATCTCCCAGTTAAGAGAGAAGAGAGAACCCATGCCTTAAACAGAGGAAGGGGGAAACCATGTCTTGTCATCTGGGGCCTCCTCCCTCTGATTAGACTACTACTGATTAGTAACGATATACAGGCCTATTCATTCAGCCTGATCTCAGCCTACCACTGAAGCTGGCTGACCTTGGGCAAAGTTGGTTAACTTTGCTAATCCTTGGTTCCTTTATCTGTAATTAGGATGATGGCAGGACCTAATCACTGGCTTATGTATGGTGAAAATTAAATGAGATAGGATTGGGAGATAGCAGTGCTTAGTGGTTAAGAAAGTGACCTCTAGAGAGTCTTGGCCCCATCACTTACTGAGTAATTTTGGACAAGTCACTTAATCTCTCTCTGTTTCTTTCTCATTATCTATAAAATGGGTTAGTAATAGTACCCACGTGGTAGGATTGTTATAGGAATTAAGTTCAAACTCATAAGGAGTAGTTTCTGGTAGGATGTATGGTGTATGTGTGTTGGTTAAATAAATGTCATAATGTATTATAATTATTTTTATAATTATATGATAATGACCAGGACCATCACCACCATCATCATCATCCAGTTACTATCTTTCTCAACCCTGCTACATTTGACCCTATGTCTCCTTCCCTTCGCTTTTTGAAACTTTGAAACTATTGCCTTGGTTCTGGGATGCTACTCTTGCTAGTTCTCCCAGCTGTTTCCTGCTCATTTCTCCTTCATTTTTTTCATGAACTTTTTTTTTTTTTTTTTTTTCCCCCTTTTTCTTGTTCTTTTTCCCCCGTTTTTTTCCTTTACTTTTTTTTTTTTTTTTTTTAGCACCTCTTACATGCTACTGTCTCCCAGGCCCCTACCTTCAGCCCACTGTTCTCATTCTGGAGTGATGTCACCCCGTCTTACTGTTCAAATTGTCCTCCATACACTGATGGTGACCTCTCATTCCAGATGTCAAATCATCTCATCAGCCCAGGCTCCCACAGGTTCCAGATGCCCCTCTTTGGCTGTCAGCTGTGGGTTTCCTTCTGGTCATCCCAGATCATTCAAAAAGAAACTCATTATCTTCCCCTAAATCAACCCTTCTTCATCTCCCATTCGGTGTCTCATTTGTGAGTACCTTCATCTTCCCAGTCACTGCTAGAAATGCAGAGGTTGTTCTGGATTCCATCTTTATTCTCATGCCTCACATTCAAAGCATCATTAATAGGCAGCCAATTTTTCTGCCAGTATTTCCTCAAATGGTTCTTCCTTTCCCATCTGACTCCTACAGCCTTAATGCAGATTCCACCACCCCTCAATCGGACCTCTTATATGGTCTCCTTTTTCTTAGGATGCCCTCTTCAAGCCCATTCTCCATCTTGCTACTCTAGTAATGTTTCTAAAACACAGAGATGACCTTATTATTTCCTGGATTAAAGACCTCTGAGGCCCCCTTTTTTATTGGCTGAAGACTGTATTCCCTATTATGCTACGTTCCCTATACCTGGACCTCTGCGAATTTTTAAAAAAATTTTTTAAAGATTTTTTTTTATTTCGGGGGGGGGGGGGGACAAAGGGAGAGAATCTCAAGCAGACTCCTACTGAGCATGAAGCCCAACATGGGGCTTGGTCCCACGACCCTGAGATCATGGCCTGAGCCAAAATCTAGAGTCAGATGCTCAACTGACTAAGCCAGCCAGGCGTCTCTGGACCTCTGCAAATGTATGCGGCCTCATTTTAAAATATTCAACTTCTTAAACTTTGTTCATTGGATCAATGAAACTATCACATCTTCATCTTTATCCAAACTAAAACCTCAGCCCAGAATGTTCTCACTGTATATAACTACTGTTCGTCCCTCTAAATGAGTCTTACTGGACTAAAATCAAAGCTTCTACAGGGCTTGTCCCTTTCTATAGGCTTCACATAGGATATGTTTCCTTTTTTAGGTTCTACAAACCACCTGCACTCTTTGGTTCATGGTCCCCTTCCTCCAGCTTCAAATCCAGCAGTGTCTGGTTGAGTCTTTCTCATACTATAGCAGTGGTTTTTTCAGCTTCCCCCTCCCAATTTTAAGGATTCTTCTGTTTACATTGGACCCACCCAGAAAATCCAGAATATTCTCCCTATTTTAAGGTCAGTTGTTTAGCAATCCTAATTCCTTTTTGACATATATGTGATGTGACATATTCATATTTTCTGGGGGTTAGGACATGCATATCTCTGAACAGGCTGTTGTTTTGCCTACCACAATGTTCCTTCCCACATTCCCATAAAATTCTATGTGTGTCTCTATCATTCCACATAATAAATATTGTCATAGCATTTGGGTTTTGTTTTCCGGGGTTTTTTTTCAATTGATATGTAATTGACACATAACATTGTGCAAGTTTAAGGTGTACAATATATTTGATACATTTGTATACTGCTTCTGCATTTGTATATTTCTGAGTCTTCCTGACTTTGATCTTAGAGTCTTATTCATTTTTGAATTCCTATTTTAAGAAAAATGTTAGACCCTCAGTAAATGTTTTTGAGACAGTGTGGATAATTCACATCCCTAGTGATAACCTAAAATTCCTTTAAGGATTAGCATACAAGAGGGATTGACCTGTGCACAGTACTACAGCTCTTCATGTTAATAATTAAGTTTCAGTGGAAATTGGTCCACCAAAATGTGATATGAATAATATAAGTTGCATTATTCTCATTGCTATAGCTAACATTTATTGTATCTCTTACTATGTATCAGACATTGTTTTTAGTGCTTTTCATGTATGCGTTTAGGTTTTACAGTAATCTCCTGGTGTAGGTACAATGACTGTCACCCATTTTATGCATGTGGAAACTGAGAAAGTAGATAACTTTCTTGGTGTCAGCCAGCTTAATAGACAGTAACTCTGAGTTAATCACTTTATTCTGCCAACCCAAACAATCCCTTCTGTGGCTAGTCTACATAAATGAGAGGTCGGTATAGTTAATTTGAAATTTTGTTTATTTCTCATGAAACTCAATAGCCTTTAGCCTCCTGGGTTTAAGGAAAGAACTGAGTGAATTAGCTGGCTCCATATGAGATTTTTCAGCCAGCCAACTTCTAAGGCACATGGGCTAAGGGCCTCAAGTGTAAAAATGAGCTGTGTATTATCTTTCAAAGCCACCTTGGTCTTTGGGAAAATCCGTGGGCCTAACCATGAGTCCACATACAATCATTTTGTCAGTCTGATGAGAGTCAGTCCCAGGGGAAGGCCAGTGTGCCAGGGAGGAAGGATGAAGGAAGAAGCACATTAAATCTGCAGTTGCTTAAAGCATCTGCCTTTGATGCCGTCTCTGGGGGACACACTGATCGCCTCCTCTCAGTCAACAAATTCTATGTCTTCTCAGCAGTTCTGAAGAGGGACAGCCCTTTAAGGCATTTTGTACTGACAAGCTTATTTCTCTTAGAGCTCTAGAATGTAATAGAAACCATCAAAGGCAAGAGATATTAGGAGGTTGTTTTGCACGAGGGCAACAAAATTCATGTTTTCAGTTTTCAGGCAACTCCCTCACTTCTATCTGCAGTTCAATTAGTGGCAGGATAAACTAATAGTACATATTTGTTAGTTTATATACTATATATATATAATTTTATTATATTATTTTTTTATAAAAATTATAAATAAAAAATTATTATATATAAAAATTATATATAATTTTTTTTCTGGAGGTTGATTCTGTTTTGCTGCAAACAACTTTGTTTAGAAAGCCAGTGGCATTTTTCACGGAATTCCAAGCTCTTGCTAAACTGTTACCTGGTGGATTTATAATCTGAGGAAGCAGGGAGGACCGTGGGCACAACTTGAAAGGGGAGGGGGGCCATCATCCCAGCATGCCTTCAAGAACCCTGGGGTGAAAAGGGAAACTGTTTCTCCTCCACTCTGTAGAGATGGTGTTGGAAAGCCTCTATTCTGTTTTCTTCTGCGGGAGACAGGCTGAGACATGTCTTCCTGAAAAAGCTTGACCAGTGCTATATGTATTTAGTCCTTCTCTCGGTTTTCTGTTGCTGGCATCTTCCAAAAGTCTGAAAGAGCTAACTGAACAACCTACTTGCAGTGAACTCACTCTTAATGACTTTGGAGCCAAAGTTACATCTTACTTATTTTAGTGCAATCTGATGTCAATGTCTTTTTTAAAATAGAAAACAAATGTGTTTAGTAATTTTTATAAAGTGTAGACATCACAAAAAAACATAAAGTTAGAGTGAAAACCATCATCCTCCTGTACGCTTGCCTCAAGATGGATTCAATTCTGATTCAGTATTGATTAAGCACCTGCATTTTACTCGGATTTTATTTATCGAGTGCATTATTAATTTTGAGTAGCTACAGTATATTAGACATTGTGGGGAAATGGTGGCCGCACAGACATGTTTTGAATGGCTTGAAATGTTTGAAATGGTTCAAGCAGTGAAGGCCTCTTTTTAGAAATCAAATAACGGCCCTCTCTTCCACCTCACACTCCTGCTGCCAATTCTCTAGCTGGATGATTTCATTGTTTTTATTTTTAGCCTCTCTCTGTATGTTTAAACTGTTTCCCCAACTCTCCCACTTACTCCTTTGATGTGCCTTTAGTTTATCACCTCTTGTTTAGTGTCCTCTTGTTTTTAAGAATAAAATTCCATGCTTGGCAGTGGTGTTTGAAGGCTGTGATCCTAGAGGACTCTTTCTTTTCTGCACTTGACTGAGGTTATTTTTATTCTGCAACAAACATGACAGGCTCTTTTTGGAAAGAGATTTTGAATGTTTGCATATTATTCTAAAATACAGTCACTTGTGTTGTTCCAATTTGGGAGTTATCTGCGTGGGAGTTCATTCTATATGAGCTGGAGAACTATAATTTGTGGTTACTCCAGTATTTACTTAAATATACAGTAAAAATCAGACCATTATATATAATGATGGCATAGAATTAAGTACTGTTATTTTCCAGGGTATGTGGATTGATATAGTCAGAATTAACTGTAGAAATCCAACATGGAAAATTGGCAGATGTATACACATAATGCTGAAACTAATATATTTTCTTGATTTTGATTTCTCAAGGTTTTTATAAACGCTAGAAGGGTTATATTTTTCTTAAATTATCTGTGGTTCTAATGTCAAATTTTTTGGAACAACCATTTGAATGCAAAATTTTTTGAACAAAAGTTTATAATAAGAAAATTGTATTTGAACTCACAGATGAACCCTCACACATGAATCCTCTTCTTTTAATCTTTTAACAAATCTCAACTATAGACTTTTCTTTCTCCAATAGAGAGGATTTGGTGACCATCACTGGTTTTTTGAAAGAGCAAATGTATCTGATATCGAAGGGCTTATCATTTGATGTAGAAGAAATTAATCTTAACTTCCTGTTGGGTGTGTGCATATGTAGATATAAGCACATAGTATTTTTAATCCGGACCAAGAAGTGCCTTACCCCCTGGATAATTCCTTTTCATAACACTTCTGATTCATGGTCCCCCAGGTGAGAGAAAAATAATCCAGGTGTCATGTGCTCTGCAAGAGCAATCTATGTTTTTTGTATTATTTCTCCCAACGCAGATCTTAGATGTGGTATATTTCAGCTCTGGTCCCACCAGGGTCCCTGCCATTTGATAAACTCTGTTGTTGTCAATTTAACAACAGAATTCAAGGAACAGCAGAGTTCGTGAGTTTCAGCTCCCCTTTCATGCTGTTCCACTCACCCTTACTTCCTCGTTGTTATACAAACAGTCCAGGGAGACTCTTGCTTTAGGGCCTCTGTACTGGTTGTTCCCTTTGTCTAAAATGTTCTTTACCCATTACTCATTTTCTTATTTCATTCTGGCTTCTCTCAAACATCATCTGATCATAAATGCCTTCCCTGGTAGCCCTGTCTAAAATGTCAGTCCCTCCCCACACCTTAGAACCTCCCTCTCCTCTTACCTGCTTTATTCTTCTTCCTAGTCCTCACCATTACTTGATACAGAAATTTTTATGCAATTCCATGTTCACTGCCTGTTATATCTTCCCTCAACACCCATTAGAGCAAGGCTTTATCTGTTTGTACACCTGGAACATGGAATCGTACCTCGCACATGATAGGCACTCAATAACGGTTTGTGGGGAAGAAATGGATGAGGTGCAAATGGCTCTTTGAGTAGTATATAAGAATACTGAATACCAAAAGTAATTATGCCTTATCTGTTTTCCCCTAGCAAACTGTTAAGCCATGACAGCATGGTGTTGTGGAATATAATTTTTCAGGCATATTCCAAAATACATCTCATCTTTGGGCTATTAAATAAGAGCAAATTATAGCCATATTGCTGGATCACTTCAGAAGAACATAGAATAGTCACAGAAATGAGTCCATGAATCTCCTTAAGTATTCTGAAATGAAAGATCATGAGCAATAACCTGTTATTTATTGTTCCTCTAACATGCGTGTCCCATAAGGTTTGTCAGTATATCACCAAGGAGCATCCATCATGGAGAGGTAGTAATGGATGGTGGTTGAGAGCAAGGACTTTGGCATCTGAATGCCTGAGTTCAAACTCCTCTTCTTCTGCTTAATAGCTACATGAAACCCGACCAAATTGCTTAGCTTCTCTAAGCCTCAGTTTTCCTCCACCGTAAAATGGGAATACTAATAATTCTGGCTTGTGAAGATCCAGTAAGTCCATAGTTGTGCACAACTTAGCTCAGTGCCTGGAACATGGCCAGTATTTGATCATTTTTGATTAATTACCAGTAAGAATGATAAAGATTAAAATCACAGTAAGAATAGTAACAACATGGAGTCATTTAACAGTTACTTTTAAGGACATTACGACTTTGCTGTTAGATTCTGAAATATTTTTTGACAAAATGCGTATACTCTCATTGACATTAAGAGTGTCATGTTTAAATGGGCAAAATACCAACACATGCATATCATCCCCTATTATCAACATCACTCACCAGAATAGTATATTTGTTACCAAGGATGAACCTTACATTAATTAAGGTGCATTCCATTAATTAAGATTAATACATCATAATCACCCAAACTACAGTTTATCTTAGAGTTCACTCTTGGTAGAGTCCTATTGATTTGGACAAAAGTATAGGACGTATCTCCATCATTATAATATCATACAAAGTATTTTCACTGTTCTAAAAATCCTCTGTGCTTTATCTGTTCATGTCTACCCCACCACCACCCACCCCCAGAAACCACTGATCTTTTTATTTCTTTTTTTTCTTTACTTTTTTGTGTGTGTGTGTGAGTAAAATGATAGAAGTCTATTAAGTGAAGATATAGAAAAAGTTCTCAAGAGTGAGAGGGGTCCCGACAGGGTTGCCAATGAGGGTCTTTAGGGTTAGTCTTTTATAGAAAGCTAACCTGGGAACTTAAATCCTTTTAACATTTCTTTGCTACCACCATTGAGCAAGAACTAGTGATAACACCTTCAATGGCTTACTTCGTTTTTAGGGTCTGGTTATTCCTTGTTGGTCGCAGGGGATTTTCATAAAGACACCCACCCCACACGCCTAGGGTAGGGTGTCCGATTTGCCCCTTATCTCTGGTTTCCCCACACCTCCACATTTTGAGGATTTCTGTGAGCTTGATCACATTTTATTTATACAAAACAACCTATAGTTGGAATCATAAAGTATGTAGCCCTTTCAGATAGGCTCCTTATACTTAGTGATATGTATGTAAGTTTCCACCATGTCTTTTCCTGGCTTGATAGCTCATTTATTTTTAGCACTGAATAATATTCCATTGTCGGGATGTATGCAGTTTATCTGTTCACCTACTTAAGAGCTTCTTGGTTGCTTCCAAATATTGGCAATTGTGAATAAAGCTGCTATAAACGTCCAAAAAAAAAAAAAGGGCAAAATACTTGAGGAAAAATTTCTCCAAAGAATATATGCAAATGGCAACAAGCATATGAAAATATATTCAAATCACTAATCATTAGGGAAAAGCAAAGTAAAACCAAAGGGAGATCTACCTCATACCCATTAGGATGGCTCTTTTCAAAAACAAAATAAATACAGAAGATAACTCAGGTTGTGGAAAAATTAGGATCTTTGTGCCCTGGTAGTGGAAATATAAAATGGTACTGCCTCAATGGAAAACAATGTGATAGTTCCTCAAAAGATTAAAAATAGAATTACCATATGATCCAGCAGTTTCCCTTTTGAGTATAAACCCAAGGAATTGAAAGCAGGGACACAAACAGATATTTGTACACACCGGTTCACAGTAGCATTATTCACACCAGACAAAAGGTGGAAACAAGCCAGCTGTCCATCAACAGAAGAATGGATAAACAAAATATGGTATATACGTACAATGGAATATCATTCAGCCTTAAAAAGAAAGGAAATTCTGACATGCTACAACACAGATGAACCTTGAGACATTATACTAAGTGACACAAGCCAGACTTAAAAGGACAAATATTGTATGATTCTACTTATAATGAGATACGAAAACAGACAAATTCATAGAGAGTAGAATGGTGGTTGCCAGAGGCTGGGATGGGGGAAGGTGGAGGGAATGCAGAGTAATTGTTTAGTGGGAGCAGAGTTTCAGTTTGGGAAGAGGAAACAATTCTGGAGCTAGCCAATGGGGATGGTTGCCAGCAACATGAATGCACTTAATGCCATTGAACTGTTCACTTAGAAAATGTTAAAATGGTCAATTGTATGTTATATCTATTTTACCACAATAAAAACATGTTAGAGAATATCAGTTTTAAATTTAAAAAAAAAAAAGAATATCCATTTTGAGGCCAATGAAATGTGTACATCTTGGGTCATTTCCACATGGACCCCAAAATGAAGGGTTATATGCAGGACTTGGAAAAGAATTGGCCACACTATCCCATCCTGATAATTCACACCTGGATAATGCTTCCAGTTTACAAAGCACAAAAACATATGTCACCTTAGGATGTATTCACAGCCCCCCTTGAGGTAATATTGCTGTTATGCAAATAAGGAAAATGGATCTCAGAAAAATTAAGTGCTGTAGTATTCAAGGTTACATTACTGGTAAGTTGGTGTCAGGGCTTAAACTTTAGCCTTCAGGCACCTGCCTCTGTGAGCCGTCCTCTGTACCACCTCTTGACTAGATCTTCTCTTACTCCATAAACGAATGGCCTATTCCACCTTTCAGTGAAATACAAAGAATGCTCATCCCCCACCTGGCAAACAAGCAGGCATCGCTCATAACCCCTGGTTTTATGATAGTGAAGTGAGGTTGGTCAGAGTCATTACAACCACCAAGCGTGATGGACTATGGCTTAAATGTATTAGCCCTCAAATTTTAGAATAAATCAAGTAACTCTATCAAATATTTAAGGATGAGATAAAATAGCAAGATAGAGATAGCAGCAGGTTTGCATTTCCGTGGGCATGATAATGGTTTTTCATACGAAAAATAAAGTGCTAACCAAAAATAACTGACTGTTGGAATGTTTCATAGGATAAGCATACTGACTTCCCAGGAATCTCATCTCAAATGCAGGGCCTAAAAGAGTCTGTTTCTGGAGCTGAACGAAGTCATCAAAAAAGTTCAGTCACGTTCCTTGGCCAAGGGTCTCTGCATTAGGAGAATTTGGTGCTTAAGTGTTCCTGGGAGAGTAAGTTGATATTGGCATTCACATAACTTGCTTTTGGAAGAGTTTCCATGGAAAGGTTGTCATTAGATGAAACAATACCTCCATCACTCCTGCAACCTGATTCTTAAGCATCTGAGAGCAAGGCAGTTGCTATAAAATATTTGCTGTTCCTAAAACTTGTCATATACTATAATGTTCCAAAGCCAGAATGTTCTCAGTCAACTCTGTGATCTTGTTTATAAAGGAAAACCGAATACACAAAAGACTTTAAAAAGAAAATTAATGTCCTTGTGCCTTTATTGTCACAAAGCTAAGTTGTTTTTTTTTTTTAATGTTTGACCTTGCTGAGCAATCTAATGACATGTATAGATGAATAGGCGACCACATGGTTTAAAGTTAAAATATTTATCTTTCTCATCTACAAATTCTATGTCACCCACCTGGTTGGGACAGTTCCAAGACCACTTTTTCATTGTCCAATGCAGTGGTCACTAAAGGTGTGATTATTGAAACGTAGCACATAAATAATTAAAATGAAATAAGAGTTTCTTAGTTCTGCTTGCAACATTTCAAGTACTCAGTAGCCGTAGGCGGCCAGTGGCAACTGCATAAGGCAGCACAGACAGAGAACATTTCCATCATTGCACAAAGTTCTGTGGACAGTTCTATGTTTGCTTTCAAAACTTGTGCATCTTGGGCGCCTGGGTGGCTCAGTCGGTTGAGCGTCTGCCTTCGGCTCAGGTCATGATCCCGGGGTCCTGGGATCGAGTCCCACATCGGGCTCCCTGTTCCACAGGGAGCCTGCTTCCCCCTCTGCCTCTGCCTCTCTCTCTCTCTCTCTCTCTGTCTCTCATGAATGAATAAATGGAATCTTTAAAAATAAATAAATAAAGATCTCACCATTAAAATGAAAACATTAAAAAAAAAAAAAAAGAAAAACTCATGCATCTTAGGTTGGGTACCATCCTGGTACTATGCACGTGGGGTGGAGAATCCACTGTTGGACCGACCGAGAACAAAGCTGGCATCAGCTGGGCAGGGCTCATAGATGTGCCATCATCTTCTCTGGCCACCAGTAAGGTGACTTTGCAACCCATGTGTCAGTCTGGCTAATAAAGAAGTCTTCAGGGGCGCCTGGGTGGCTCAGTTGGTTAAGCGACTGCCTTCGGCTCAGGTCATGATCCTGGAGTTCTGGGATCGAGTCCCACATCAGGCTCCCTGCTCAGCAGGGAGTCTGCTTCTCCCTCTGACCCTTCTCCCTCTCATGCTCTCTGTCTCGCAAATAAAATAAAATCTAAAAAAAAAAAAAAAAAAAGAAGTCTTCAGATGAGGATAATATTGCTGGTTTGATCTCCAGCTCCTCTATAACAGAGGCCTCTAGATCAGCCTGGACATGACAGTCTTCTCAGTCAGGTGATGTCCTGCCTTTGAAAGCTGGGTCTTCTCTAAAATCATTCGGGTACCCCTTTAGGCAGTAATTCTCAACTGCAAATTACAGTCGCCTGGAGAGCTTTTTTTTTTTTTTTTTTAAATGAGGATACCCATGTCTCAACCCCAGAGAATCTGAATTAATTGCTCTGGTTTGCAGCCAGGAGTTTTTCAAAATTCCTCCAGGTTCTCTAGTATGCAGCCAGAGTTGAGAACCACTGCCTCACGCCGGATCCTAGCCTTTCAAGTAGTTTTACCTCAAGACATCTCAGCCTCTGGGTCAGCTACAAGTAGCAAGTCATGTAGGAACACTGAACGGGGACCTGGGAGACTCAGGTTGGATTTCGTGCCCTCCACCTAACGAGTGGTGGACCTTGAATGGGTCACTGTCTTGCCTGGGCCCCAGTGTCTCCCCCAGTTCAATGAAAGGGTTGATGGTCACTTGTGCCTGAATTCTACCGGTCTATGAAACACGAATTCCTACTCAACCTGATCAAACATTCAATTGTGGGAAGAAATATTTTCTCTTTTGCCATCCCAGCTAGTTCATATGCATTTTATATCCCCTCTAAGCTGATGCTGTACAAGCCTCAAATAGCCCTGAGCTTCCCCTGAGCGAGGCACCAGCTGTTCTGAAGTGCTGGGGAAAACGGGGTGACCTATACTAAGCAGTTCCATCCAATGTGATTCGAATCCAGCTGAATATTTAGTGGCTTCTGTGTGGATCCACATGTTAGATTACGTGTAGAATCGTCACTGATGTTTGTGTGTCTAACGAAGGGCTCTAACTGGCCTCTGTTATCGTGCATGAGAAGCTAATGTTTCTTTTTATGTCCCGAATAATTTCCAGGTGCCCACTTGTACAATCATTTCATTTCCTTCTCCAGAAGTTTTTATAGCTTGCCTTTAAAATCATCACCTAATGGGCAGTGAGGTGAAAGTTGTATTTACAGGACGTTCTCATCCGGTTAGGACTTGAGTTTCTTCCCTCTTGCCTTTTGCCAAAGCAAGGCTGGCTTTCTTGGCGGCTGCCCGATTCATCTTCGGATGTGCGCATATCTCATGGTGCTGTTGGCAGTGACATCTCCCTGCTCATCCCGTCAGAGACAGTAATGGGATAACACCTCTCAAGGTGACAGTGTATGTGACAGCAGGCGGAGGGGAGAGTGTGCTCCCTGGCAAAGATAAGGAATGTGATATCGTTTGGTCTCTGGGTTTCATCACCGTAACTGCTTATGGGTTCAAATTGCCCATGAATCAACCTGTAAGTGCCTTAGAATAGGAAAGCAGTTGCTAGCTTGCACTTGACTCTACTACTTTAGGTATCTCACTTCCTCAGCACCTGCCAGTCTCCTCCTATAATCTCCCACCTAATGTCTTTGCAACGCCTGGGCTTCCCGCTTTCTAGAGAGATCCTTTTCAGGTCCCTCCAGGAAATGGCTAGCCCTCGGCATGGTGTTCAGGCCTCAGTAGCTTACCCTCTGTGAATCCTCCTGGCCTGCTACCTCTGCACGGCTCACCCTCTGTGTCACAACCAAACTGTGTGGGGTAACCCAGCCTCCACCCCCAGGGTGCTTCTCATGCTAGGCTTTGCGCATGCTGTCTCATTGGCCTGGGAAACCCCGGGGCCCAGAGCTGCCCCGTAAACATGTTCTCCGGGCCACTTATGTGTGTTTAAGCTTTCTCATCACTCTATTAAAAAAAAAAAAGTAAGCAGGTGAAATTAATCTCAACAGTGTCTTTTCACCCAGCATATCCAAAATACTATTTCAACATGTAGCAAATACAAACATTGTTAATGAAATAGTTTCCACTCCCTTTTACTGAAGTCTTCAAAATCCAGTGTGTATTTTATACTTCGAACCCATCTCCATTTGGACTAGGCACATTTCAGGTGCTCACATGTGGCTGGTTGCTGTGGGCTACCCTCTGGTAAGATTCTGATCAGCCATCGCCTTTAGCAAGTCATGTCTGATTCCAGCCTCCATCACCCATACTGTCCAGTGGTTTTCTGCATATTAGGATTTTGCTGCATATTAGGATTACCCAGGGAGGTTTTGTTTTTGTTTTTTTTTTAAAGGCCGAAGACCAGATCTCAGTACAGATCAATTTGATCGGAATCTTTCTGGGGACCCAGACTTTAGTTTGGGGTGAGGAAGGAGGGAGGGTTGAGGAGACAGGAAATAAATAAGTAGGTCATATATACAATGGTCATCTATACTATACAGAAACATAAAGCAGAGAAAAGAACAGAGACTGCTGGGGGCAGGGGGTCTGCCTCTCTCTAGAGGGTGACTGGGGAAGGCCTCTCTTTCCCAAGGCTGCTAAGACAATGCAGAAGCCAGGACAAATTTCTGGAGCAGCTGTCTAGAAATGAGACGTGAGCACGTTCTGTGTGTAGGTATTGTAATGATGCTGTGAAACAAATAGCCCCCAAATCTCAACGGTCACAACAACAGACACTTTTTTTTCTATAGGTCAGCTGGACTCTGCAGGGCCTTGCAGGACTCAGTGGGAGTTAGGGGTGGGCCCACCTTGCAGGTTGGGTTCACTTGTGTTCCCCATGTCTCCTTGCTCTGAGACCAGCAGCTGCCCCTTTACATGTTCTTCCCACAATGGTAGCAGAAGTGCAAGATGGGGCAGGGGGTCTCAAGAGGCAACATTTAAGGCTCTTATGGCCTAGGCTTGGGACTGGCGCACTGTCACTCCTCCACACATCCCACTGGCCAGGGCAAGTCAGTGACCAAGCCTGACAGTAATGGGGTGGAGAAGTGTCCTGCCCCACAGGGACTGTGGACAGAGCAGGAAAGGAAAAGGTATGAACCAATAATCAACCTCAAATATGATCTAAGAATCATTTAGCTGGCCAGCTTTTGCTTGGAAGCTTAGAACTGTTTTGTTTTGTTTTCTAAAACAAGACCAATTCTCTTTGGGCCCTATGCTCTTACATGCTTCTAACCCTGTGCTCTCGGTGGGCCTGCACACTCCTCAACCAGAGTGATTACTTTATTGTACTCACGGCTCTCCATACAGCACTCTTAAGAACTCAGAGTCTTAACTCGTTCACTTACGGATATTTTAGCAACCGGCTCATGCGCGAGGCACCTAGAAGCTGTCCCCTTACACTGGAGGACACTATGCTCTGCCTTTTTTGATAATATGTACCACTCTCAGAATCATATATATTCAATATTTTTATGTATGCCTTACAGCCTTACAAACCCAATGAGGATGGTAACCAGGCCCCCTTGTTCATGGCTGGCTCTCCAATGCCCAAGTTCAGTAACTTATAGGTATTTATTCAATTGAATGAAATTATCCTAAAATGTACAGCAAGGTTAGAGCTGTATAGAGGGTCTCATATGAAACTCAAACATCCCTGGTCACTTAGTTTCCTCTTCTATAAAATGAAATTTATAATATGAAGTTTACATCATGGGGATGAATGTAATGATTAAAGGAGATAATTCATGTAAATGCCTTAAAATACATGTACATCATAAAAACCCAGTAAATAAATAGGTAATTTGTGGAATGGGATTATAGGAAACCAAATGAAGTTAAATATAATAGAAGGCATTTCATTTAGACTCATTCTACACCTCATTTGCTCTGTCTTAGTAACTAGGGAACTAGTCAGAGTAATCCGCAGAGCATCGGCTGCTACTTATAAAGTTTTGGGAAGAAGAAAAAGTATCAGAAGATAATGTCTCTCTAATTTCAAAGTAGGGCCAGAGGTGGTCACAGAAATGATAGGCTGAACACTTAGCATGAGAAAGACCTGGGGGAAAAAACAAAGCCAGCTCAAAATCCATTTGCAGAGATCTGGAAGTTGACAGAGCAGTGTCGTTTGTAGTAAGCCACATGGCTATGTGAAGACCAAGCTTTGTCAGATCATTCTCTCCTCATATGACTGGTTCTCGAGTCTAGGGATCAAGAGCACTTGACTAATACATCTTGACTGCAGTCTGTACTATAAACATTTTGTAAACTGGAAACTTGTGTCCTAGATCCAGCACTGGTCATCTTTTCTGACTGATTAAGAGTTTGGACAGGAGGGCACCTGGGTGGCTCAGTCGGTTAAGCATCTGCCTTCAGTTCAGGTCATGATCCCGGGGGTCCTGGGATTGAGCCCCACGTCGGGCTCCCTGCTTAGTGGGGAGCCTGCTTCTCCCTCTCCCTCTGCTGTTTCCCCTGCTTATGCTCTCTCTCTTTCTCTCAAATAAATAAATAAAATTAAAAAAAAAAAGCTTGGACAGGAAAGGAGGGAGGAGAAAAAGAGGGAAAAGATGAATAGATGGATAGATGAATGAATATTTGTGTAGCTGAAAGAGGATATAGATGGTATCTCTAGTCAAGGCCAACAATAATAGTAGTAAAGCCTATATCCACATATTACTGGAGAACTTCCAAAAGTTAACTGACTAGCTGTCCAAGGAGCAGAGCGGAAGCGTAAAGCTGCAAGGTATACTTTAAGGTATAAATTAAGGTGAGGAAGAACTCTAGGCAGGTGTCAAGAAGTTAGTAGATTGCACTGTGAAGGCTGGTGGAGGGGGAGAGAGGAGCAGACTGGAGCCACTTGGGCCACCTAGCAGAGCAGCCTGGGGAATGGGATCCAGGACGTTTTTAGCCACCCAAAAAGCATCTTGATTCACTCATTAGGCCCCAGTGGGTCACCATTAACCTAAGCTTCTCCTTGAAGAAGTAAAGGGAAAGATGCACATGAAATCTCCCATGGGTCAGAAACAAGAATTCCTGCGCAAGGACTGGGCTTTATCCTGGGTTTTATCCAGATCCCCCAAAACAGCAGCTTTCAAATAACAGTTTGTGAATGGGGGTTGACCTTGGAAGAGGCTAGAGTCTAGAGATCTAGAGTAAAATGAGCAAAATATGGCTAATATTCAGATGGTGAGTTTTTTATAAAGTTAATTTATGCCAGGTAAACAATTGTATGTCTTTCCTACTTTTTAGTGCTATTCTATCCTTTCTTAAAACGTGCAGACTGTGGTAATAGAGGGTAATTGGTGGTTGGTTTATTTATTTATTTGTTTTTGTAATGCCCTTAACAAAATAGAAGTTGGCCATCCTGTGTGGGTCCCTCTGCCTTTTTTGTGTGTACATTTTTATTGAAGTATAACACATAAGTGCACAGCTTGATTAATGTTTACAAAGTGAACACACAGGTTCCCAGAAACTAGATCAAGAACAAAACATGCCATGTATCTCTGAAGGGCCCTGCATTGTCCTTCTCTGTCATACCCTTTCCCAAGCATAACCACTGTCAGATTCTGACAGCCTGCTTGTGTTATTGATATAAATGGAATCATACGGTATTTTCTCTTTGGTTTTTGCCATCTTTCACTCACACGAGTGAAAGATCTTGTACCATTTTTCTGTACCCATTAAGAAATCCAACACATTTCTTGAAATATTCTCTAACCACTCTCAGGCCTTCCAAACTCATATAGTTCATGACATCTATAGCAGCGATTCTCCAGTGTAGGCCAAAATATGTAGGTATACCAATGTCTACCTGGGGCCATTGCCATATACCTGTCAACATGTAGATTTTATTTCTATAACTGAAACTCCATTAGTTTATAATAGCCTCTGTCAAAAAGAAACACTGGGCAAGTTACATACATGGATGGCGACCAAGACAGCTTATTCATAGAGAAGGGAAAGAGATATAGCAAAATATCATCCCATCTACAAGGTAATTTGCATATTTTTAAATTATATGTAAACTTAGCCTCAGGAACATATAAGAGAACATAGTTGGAGAGTGACATTTTACTCAACCAGAACCACTACTAAAGAAGATCAAATATGAAAGCTAAGAATGCTTTTGGAAATTTAGGGAGATATTGAGGTACGTGGCTGTGGTTTCATTGTAACAATTCTTGATTAGTGTTTAGTGGGGGGGGTTTTTATTTTTAATTTTTTAAGATTTTATTTATTTATTTGAGGGGGGAGAGAGAATGAAAACACAAGCAGGTTGGGGGACAGAGGGAAAAGCAGACTCCCCACTGAGCAGGAAGCCTGATGCGGGGCTCGATTCCAGGACCCAGGGATCATGACCTGAGCCGAAGGCAGATGCTTGACTGAGCCACCCAGGTGCCCCTAGTTTCTTTAGTCTCCCAACCATGGCACCAACTTTTTAAACATTTGAACCCAAAAAGATTGTGCACCAGTGGGGAGTTGCACTTATAGCTAAATATTGTGTGTTATTTCTCACATGGTGATCATAGCAGTGCTATACATTGTACCAGGCTGTATGATTTCCATAATGTTTCTTTATCCTTAGAACCAACCTGGAAATGAGGCGGGGAATGGAGTGTTCATATCCCTGTATTACTTAAAACTGAAACTCGGGGCGCCTGGGTGGCTCAGTCGTTAAGCGTCTGCCTTCGGCTCAGGTCATGATCCCAGGGTCCTGGGATCGAGCCCCGCATCGGACTCCCTGCTCAGCGGGAATCCTGCTTCTCCCTCTCTCACTTCCCCCTGCTTGTGTTCCCTCTCTCGCTGTGTCTCTCTCTGTCAAATAAACAAAATAAAATCTTTAAAAAAAAAAAAAAAACCACTGTAACTCAAAGAGGTTGCCTATCTTGTCCAGGAGTACAACATTACAAACAGCAGAAGCCAACATTGAACCTTGGGTTTCCCTGGTTTCTGATGTTCTTCCATTCACCACACAGCCTGTTGGGTGTATATCCACCTCCCCTGCTATACGATAAATGCCCGGAAAGCAGAGGGTAGCCCTTATCCTGTGTTCTGTTTCTCTTCTGCACCTGCTTCTTCATCTTCAACAGAGTGGGTGCTTAAAGTGCTTAGAATTACATGTGCTCCTTTATAAGCTGGTTGCAACTTAAATAGGTTGCTCTAGGAGTTCCGAGTTGCTAGTAGAGAGTGAAAGGCATTCTTTTTTATATATATATAATTTTTTAATGTATTTATTTGAGAAAGAGAGCAAGCATGAGTGTGGGAGTAGGGGGTTGAGGCAGAAGGAGAGAGAGAAGCTGACTCCACACTGAGCTGGGAGCCCAAAATGGGGCTCGATCCCAGGACCCCAAGATCATGACCTGAGCTGAAGGCAGATGCTTAACCGACTGAACCACCCAGGTGCCCCAAGAGTGAAAGGCATTCTTGACTGGAGAGAGATCTCAGAGCGAATCTAAAGAAGAGACAGAGTTTTATTGACCTATGGGGAAAAAAAAATGTTGGTATTTTTTCCCTGACAACATGAGAAGAAACCTGGTACCAAAAGGGAGGAGGTGGAAAGATGAGAGAGGCTCTGAAAAATATGGTGGATAGCCAGAGCCCATGAGGAAATGTGGTCTGTGGTAAATTCCCCATGGTGAGGAGGGTTGGGTGCTAGCGATAGCTAATATTAACTATTAGGCATTTCTGACTCTGCTCTTTGTTGTAAGACCCCACTGGACAGTTTTGCCCTGAGCTTCAGTAAAATTATATATCCTGTGTTAGTGGAGCTTTAGGAAATGAAATAAGAGGGGTTAGGACATCAGTCTTTGATCTAAAGAGGGAAGACAAGAGAGAGGCCAATTGCCCTAGAAGGTAAGACAGAAAGAGAAGGTTAAGAGATGGGTCAAGTGTAGGAGTGTTGAGTGGAAATAACCTGGGCTATAAGCCTCCTCAGGAATGCTTAGAAATGTGGGAAAGCTCACTAGACTCACTGCAGAATGTGGGATATTGGGGGTCAAATCATTTTAGTTGGATGTTGAACAAAGCAGTGACCTCAGAAAGCTAGAAGACTTGAAGACATAAAAGGTACATCTGTATTTACTGAATGGTTCAACTTAAGATCTAGATCCCTCAATCTCTGATAAGTTTACAGAGTTTTATTTTGTATTTTTTCACCTTCCATTTTATTCTCCTTGTTACCCCCTTGTTCTTATTCTACTGGGTAATGACTCAATTTAACATTCTTTGCTAGCTTGCTCACATGACAAACCAAGGTCATGTACAAATCCAGAATCCTAGTGGTATGGGATCTTTGTATGTTCTACCCTACCCTGGGTCTCAGAGGGGTGTTTGTGTGTGTGTACGTGTGTGTATTTAAGGGAGAGAATAAGCAGGGTCACAAAGAGAAGGAAGATCACTTACCAGCTTAAGGACAAACTTGTTTACTCTTAAATATACATTTTTTTTTCAGAGTCAGCAAAAGCCAGAGCCATCGTGCCTATGAAACTGCATTTGCATTTATAGTACAAATAAGAAAAATGAATTCTAGCTAGAGCATGTCCTTAAAGAGATTATAAATCCACTCTCTTGACTGGAGTGCTGGGCAGTACTTTGATTGGTAAATGAACATGCGTGTTGCACTTGAAAGTTAAGGGAAGCGAGAAATTTGGGTAAGGAGCCAGTGGGGACATTTTACCATGGGAACAATTTAGTCACAGAGAGCCATCTCTTCTATTGAAAACTGCTTATACCTGGCTAACTTTGTAGACATTTAATCCACAATGAAGTTTGGCTTATGGTGGGTTAATAATTAGATACTCTTTGTGTATAGTTCAAGTGAAGGCCACTAGCTATGACTTCACTTTGGCTGGGGTTTCCCTGTAATCCATTTAGCAAATTAAAGAGATTACTTTGATTGGTGCCATTATCTCCTATTCTCTTGCGGGTGAACCACTTAACCTGTGCTTAATTGAAAGAGATAGAGAGGGTACAGTAACAAATACAATCAAAAGGAAGGGGCAATAGGATCTGTAGGCCAAACAGATGATGGCACTGGGCTAACAATAGCAGATTAGAGGTGAGATCAATTAATTAGAAGCTATTGTAGGCGTTGGGTGGTTGCCAAGGTTTCTAATGGCCTAAGCCATCATGCCAGCTCTGTTTAGGAGGATTTTAATGACTGGGAGTTGATGTGGTTATTTCAATAATTACTTACTTTTATAATTACTTCATTAGAATACTAAATGTATTACTTCAAGGAGGAAGATCTTTATCCCCCACACATCCAGCCATATTGGGAGGCTACATCTTTCCATGGGGAAGTCTCCTGTTTGGAAGAGGCAGTGGCCGGGAAATAGTTATGCTCATATAGCAGCAAGAATTATACATCAGGTGTCTGCTCAGTAAGGCCCTGGGCTAGGCATCTGGAGTACAGAGATAAATAAGGCACTGCCTTTGCGGCGGGTGCAAACACAAAAGCATAGTTTCAATGCAATTGGATAAAGACTGGGATAAAATTATGCAAAAGGTATGCATGTACCAGTAACCACTTAGTAGAGGAAAAGAGAGGTCATTGTAGTTGTTTCAAGCAGAAAGGGATTTAATATAGGGGAATTAAGTGGCAGGTCTGGCCTGGCATCTCCTGATTGACATCCTCTTCTGCCCACTCCCTCCCCCTTGCCCTGATTCAACACATGGACTTCTTCCTATCCTTTGAATTGCCCAGTCACACTCCTGCTGAGAGGTCTTGCAGTAACTACTCCCTCTGTCTAGAATGTTCTTCCCTCACCTGCCACATGGCGAATCCTGCTTCCTTCAATGTTTCCCTCAAATGTCACCCCTTCGGCAAGGCTTACCCCGGCTGCCTGGTTCAGAGCTGCTCCTCACTCTCACTTCCAACATTTCTAATTCCCCTTCCGCTGTTTTACCTAGCCCTTAATTTTTTTTTAAAATACAAAATATGTGCTTGATATGTTTATTATTTATTCCCACAGACATGATCGAACGTAAGGTCACAGACAGGATTCCGAGTCTTTTGATCAGTGATGAGTCCCAAGGGCCTCTGGCAGTGCTTGATATACAGACGGTGTTTGATAAATATTTACTGAGTGAATTGGGTGCCTCTCCTATCCCTGGAAGAGTTCTGGAGAGGAAGCCGTGGCAGAAGGTCACACCACTCTAGCTGGGATCCGCAGTTCAGGAAACGGTTGCTGATGTCCTGCCAGTGCCCCACTGAGGCCGCTTGCCCTGCAGCCACGCCCACGTCTGTGCGCTTCCTCGTCAGCATTTCAGGCCACAGGAAGGTGGCTGTGACTTCATGCTACCTTCCAAGCCTCAGGGAAGACAAGCTGGCAAATGCAGTATTTAAGTTTTCAACTTCTCCAAACAGAAGGAGAGAGAATGGGGGATGGAGAAGCCAGCTCAGCTATCTGTCACAGGACCTTGTGTGCATGTGAATGAGGGCCACCATTCCCCCTTTCGGGTGGACAAGCTGGGGCTCCGGGTTGTGCAATGAGCTGTAGGTCCCACCTGTCTTTGAGCCAGGCTTATCCCACCGGGCCTCCTCATTCTGAAGGCTCTCTTTCACTCCACCTCATCTGTCAGAGCAGAGTACCAGTAAGGCCAAAATCAAGAGTTTAGTTGCCCAGGAAGGCTTTGCTTTGTCCTAGATTTATGGCAGTGACCCCTAACTTTTGCCAGCATGGACCAGACCAAAAGCAGAGCTGGGCTTAGGGACACGAGGCAGAATCCTGAGCATGGCAACTCAGAGCATAGGCCTTTTCCTTAGCAGGTCCTTTGTTATTACATCCAGTCTGCTCAGGAGGAAGAACATTAAATGACTTTCCTCTCTATTTTGGGCCTGACCCCAAGTGGAAATTCTTCAGTTCCTCTGTATCACAACACTAGTGTCACATAAATCTGACAGGAGGCCACATAATTGCTGAAATTAAAGCGTAATACCTGACACCTTGGAGGTAGCTCCCTAGAGTCTGTGAATATTTATTTAATGGAAATGGGGTACGTTTGACCTTGCAGGGTCAAACTGACTGTTTCTCTCCCTGACATACTTTGTGAAGAAACAAGGAAATTTTAAGCTGCAGATCAGTAGGTCATCTGCTCTGGGGCTGCTATATTGAGCAGGATTATTCCATCATCAGGAACAGCCACAAGCATTGCTAAGGGGCCAACTTGTGAATGGCACTGTTAGGGTCCATTCAAACAGGATTAGGGACGTGGTCACAAATAACCCTACCTTTGGGCATTTGTGTGAGCGGAGCCTTCTAAAATGACTCCCAGTGATCCCCACCTTCTAGCATTCACTCCCTTGAATAATTCCCTCCCCTTGCATGCGCAGAGTAGACCTACTGACTACTATTAAACAGCACATGCAAAAATGATGGGATGTCCTTTCCAAGGCTGGGTTATAAAAGACTATGACTTCTGTCTTGCTGGCATCTTTCTCCCTCCCCCCCCCCATCATGCTTATTTTGACAAAGCAAGCCACCATGTTGGAGAGGCCTACATGGCAACAAACTGAGGGTGGCTTTCATCCAATAGTTGCTGAAGAGCTAAATTCCTCAATCTAACCTCTCCTGAGGGACTGAATTCTGCAAAGATACAGATGAAAGTGGATCTTTCTCCAGTCAGGCCTTAAGATGATTATAGCCTAGTCAAGACCTTGACTGTGGCCAATAAGAGAGCCTGGAGCAGAGAGCCGAGCTAAGTTGTGTCCAGACTCTTGACCAAAATTGAGATTATAAATGTTGTTGTTTTAAGCCACTAAGCTCCAAGTAATTTTTATGCAGCAATAGATAATATAATGAGGGAGGCAGCATTCTAAAATACGGATACTCAGAGCTCCATAAATCCCTGTGAGATGAAAAAGTAGAGGAGGGTCACAAGATGCTTAGTGAAGCCATTTAGAAGTTCCAGTTTAATAGGTGAGGGCAGCATTGCCTCAATCCTCACAACCATGAATGCATAATTAAAACCTGAGATGCTTCCTGAAGTAAATGCATAGTCCTACCATAGGAGACTGACCCATATCAGGGTGTGGTCAGGGAAGGCTTCTCTAAGGAACTGATATTTTGAACACTGACAAATGACTTAACTAGGTGACTTGGGAAAAAAGAAGCAATCCAGTCAAAGGGAACAGTATATACCTAGGTCACGTGTTGGGAAGGCCCATTGTTTGCACTCAAGAGAGAAGGGAAGACGTAGGTGTGACATGTAAATGGGGGATCTGTAGGAAATGTGATAATAGGAACCCATTTGAAGAGCGTAGTTGGTGGTGTTGTGATCAGATATCCCTGAAAGGTCACTCTGGCTATAGTGTGGAAACCAGTCGGAGGGGAACTTGAGTTTATCCTGGGAGACCAGTTAAGTTGCTCTTGCCGTAGCCCTGATGAGAGGAGGGTGCCTTCCACTGGGGTGGTGGTCGAGGGCTGGAGAGCGTTTTGAGAGAGACCTATCTGGTGAAGGAGACAGGCTGAGTGATGAACTGGAGGTGATGCAGATGAGGTGTTATGACTATCCCCATCTTCCAGATGACACACTGGGCCTTAAAAAGGGTGACAACGTGTCCAAAGTCAACAGCAGAGCCAAAGAAGCAAGATTATAGATGCTAAGGTCCACTTGAGGCAACTGAGCAGAAGACTAGGCTTTCTCTTTGTTCTGGCTCCATCCCTAGCTAACTACCGATACACACATACAAATACATCCACACATGCTCATGCATGCCCAGTGACATGGGTGTCCGCAGGACCACACACGCACATCTGCACGTGCACACATGCAAATCCAAACTGTTCAAAGCCATTTTTCTGCCCTCCCTATCTTTGTTTCCCTCTTTGTTTCCTTTGTAACCCCTCTACTTCAACTAGGGGCCATTGTTTAGCTACTGAACCCCATTCAATTAATTGCTAACTGCTCATCCTTCTCTTACACTCTCTTTTGAGTCTGTTTTCTTCTGTCTCCACTGCCATCCCTCCAGCAGTCGTGCAATAGCCTTTTCACGCTTCCTCTTCAGCCTCTTTTTTCTCCAGCGTGTCATCCACAGTGCTGCTGGATTGATTTTTTTTTTTTTCCACCACCTCTCGTTTCTTAACACACCCTCAAAGCTTCAGGTGCTCCCCAAGCTTAAAGTCCCCACCTCCTTCGTCTGCCCTTTATGCCCTCTATAGGCAACTTACCAGTTATTTTTCTTTATGATTTTTGGTTCCCCCAGAGTGGCTTAATTTTTACCCACACCTAACTGGCCACTCGAATATTTTAATAGTACCTAAGAATTAACAAAGTTCTTTCTCATGTTCACATCAACCCTACAGGGTTGACATTTCCACATGACATAGGGGAGTAAATCGAGGCACAGAGAGATTATTCTCCCGCAATGACTAATAATGGCACCTCTACTCTTACTCTCTCAAGGCTTCTCTTTAAGCCTATATTCATACTTAAAAGCATTTCTTTTGCAAGAAACTTTAAATACCATGGCCACAAATGAGAAACTCCCTATCACTTGTAATATTCGCTCTGTTGAGGGGAGGTAAGAGACGTGAAAAAGACACATTGCAACTACGAAGACTTTCTTCTGGCTGTAATTAGAAGCAATGAAAGAGGCCATGGGTGTCTCTCTGTGTGGCTCTGTTTTCTCGTTTGTATTTGCGTAACCACATAAAATAATTGGCATCCAACAAGTGATACAGGTCTCACATCTTGGGTGGAAATGCATTATTGAAATGCCCATCACCTTGAACAAAGTTGACGACCCGTGGTGTTTTTCCGTAGATTCTGGTGCTCTCCTTTTTCCAGCAAACATTAAATATATCCTCCTTTTTCCACCCAAAATTCATTTCTTTTTTTTTTTTTTTAAGATTTTTATTTATTTGACAGAGAAAGAGAGAAAGAGTTCACAAGCAGGGGTAGAGGCAGAGGAAGAGGGAGAAGCAGGCTTCCCGCTGAGCAGGGAGCTCGGTGTGGGGCTCAATCCCAGGACTCTGGGATCACGACCCGAGCCGAAGGCAGCTGTTTAACTGACTGAGCCACTCAGGCGCCCCCCCAAAATTCATTTCTGACATGGCTTTGTTTTTTCCATGTACTCTCTATTCCAAACTACATTTCTTCCTACATTTCCACTTATATAGAAGGGAAAGAAGCTAAATTTTTGGAATAAGCAATTTCTCTATGGAGAGTCCCAAGGCTGCACTCATATCAAAGCTAAATAACCTCTCATTCTAAGGGATGTTGGTCCCTCAGGCCAGGGCTGAGGTCATTAGCAGGGCAGAAGGAGGAAGCATGGATGGTTAATGCTTCCATCTATCCTGGTCCACACGGAGACACCCTCAGCTTCCCTTAGCATTGTGCCAGCAGCCTTCCCCCACATTAAGAGTCACCTCACAGATTCTGGTTCCTTTTTTATTTTTTTATTTTATTATTATTTTTTAAAGATTTTATTTTATTTATTTGACAGAGAGAGAGAGAGACAGCTAGAGAGGGAACACAAGCAGGCGGAGTGGGAGAGGGAGAAGCAGGCTCCTGGCCGAGCAGGGAGCCCGATGCGGGGCTCGATCCCAGGACCCTGGGATCATGACCTGAGCCAAAGGCAGACACTTAACGACTGAGCCACCCAGGCGCCCCTGGCTCCTTTTTTTATGAGTGCAAACATTTTTAAAGTTTCTCCCCCTTTGTCAGCCAATAAAATGCATGGCAAACGTTTTATAAATTACAAAATGTTCTACATAAATATAATGTCTTCTGTATTTCATATTATTTTCCACTCTTTAGTTTCTCTTGAAAACTAAATCCAGGAAGGATGCAAATAGACATTTTGAGAAATGATTGTAGCTTGTGATAGAAACATTTCTCTTCATCTGTTGTTGTCCATATTCACTTAGAGCTTGATAAAAGCAGATGGACTGTGATCCTAACCATTTAGGCAGTTCATGTAGGATCATGAACTTACACATTCAGTGTGCATTACAAAGGGGGGTGGATTTCTCACTATTAAGTTTTCCTTGAAGCTGGTAGATTTTAAAAAAAAAATAAAATTCGTATTTAATAAAAATTAATCTGTTCATACTGCTAAAAATATCTAATTTGGTGTTAAAAGGAAGTGGCAAATCTAGCAAAACATTGTCAAAGGAATTCAAGCTGCAAATACTATAAAGCAATTACAGGGAATTGTCCACGTGGATTACAGGCTATACTGCATTTAGCAGTCAATTTTGTTTGTACCATAGCCCCAGCTTGGAAAGAAGGGGCGGAAATGGCTAAGATGTTCTGGAATATGAAAATAAACAAATAGCAAAATAAATGATCTAGAGAGACTTTGGAACTAAGTTCAAAAGCAGACTATAAAGCAGTTGGTCACTGCTTGTTCGCCTAAGCACGCCTGGCTGGTAGGGGAATTACTGTAAGACTTTTGGAGCTAACTGAAGCCGAGAGGACACAGTCAACATGCTATTTTCTTTGGTCCAAGTCTTTGGTGCAGAATATTCTTGGGACTGTTGTGGCCACTCGGTATCAAATCCCAGCTGTGTCCACTGAAATCACCCATGAGCCCGGGACCTGATGTGGGCCGATTTGCATGTGTGGGGGACTCTACCCCAGGTGGTAGCCATTTGGTGAATGATTACCTGGCTTCAGACAGCCTTTCTCCACTGGAGAGGCTTCCATTCCTGAGCATCAGCAGAATTTCCTAGGGCAGAAACAATGAAAGAGGAAAGCCAAGCAAATTCATCGCAGAGTTTCCATCTTCAAAGAGAATCTGTCATCCTTTAGAGCTGTGCTCTTCTCTTCCTTTTCTCCTTTTCTCCTAAAGATTAAAATTTCTGTTTTTAACGGTCCCTGCAGAAATTTGAGACCCTGATCTTTACCTGACCTGTCCACCTCTCCTAAACCCTCCCTGTCTTTAAAACAAAGATTTTATTCATTTATTTATTTGACAGAGAGAGAGAGCTAGCGGGGAGAGGAGCAGAGGGAGAGGGACAAGCAGATGCCTTGCTGAGCATGTAGCCCGATGCTGGGCTCGATTCCACAACTCTGAGATCATGACCTGAGCTGAAATCAAGAGTCAACCGCTTAACCCTGCCTTTTATGCAAGTTCCCATCCAATGGTCGTTTTCCAACAGGCAGAGAACCAGAACACCCTCTATTATTCCTCATTCCTCATACTTCACCTGTATTTGGAGGCCTAAACTTCTGGAATAATAATCCAAAGAGTCAGAGGTGTTAACTCAGTTACACTGTCCCACTACTGAGGCAGGGCTTCATGACATCACAGTGCATGAAGTTGCCTGGACCAGCAGAGATGTTCACGTGCGCCATGTAGTAGGTGAGAGGATGGCTTTAGAGCTAAAGTTGAATGAAAATATCAGCTCTGTCTCCCATGCTGTGGAACCCTGGTCAGGTTCCTCAGTGTGTCTGATCTTATTTCCACATTTGCCAAAAATGATGAGTAAGACCTCTCTCCTAGAGATACTGTGAGGTGGAAGTGAAAAATGTTTGTAAAGTATGAAGCACAGTGGTGGATACTGGACAAGTGCTCCGTGAAGACAACTTTATGAACTGCAGGCTCTTAAAGAGATGGAGTATCCACATTCCCTGTTACTACCAAGCACCTCTCAACCACAAAGAGTTACTGCTCTAAACAGCCAGGGTTGTCCCCAGATGTCTTTATTGTGTATTTGTGTATGTTGTCTGACTAAACTGAGCTGCAAGGAGGTGTAGATCAACAGAATGGCATGCCTTCATTTATTCAACTTTAGCAAAAACAGATTCTGTTAGCCATAGTTCATATCCACTTGAAATATTTTCACTTGACTTCCTTAAGCTTGAAGAATTGCTCTTTTCCTTCACCCCTTTCTTCCTCATACTTAGCCTTTACAACTCAAAAGATAATTGCTCTATTAACAAATGTTTATAGCATAATAAAGGATGGGAGGGAGGAAAAGGATTTCTTTTTTTTTTTTTCTCTCTCTCTAGTTTGGGCCATTCCCTTTAGTTTCTTGGAAGTACTGGAGAGCAAAGGAATAAGCCATAAATTATTTTTGGAATTAAACCAAAGGATTCATTTTTCAGCCCCTAGCAAAGAGTTCTTAGCCAAAAGACTCCAAGACCTTGTGAGGAATGAGGCTACCAGGAATTCTTAGTGGCTGAAATGCTGTCACAACTGAGAGCTGTGAAGAAATCCTGGCTTTACTGGAAATCAGGAAAAGGCTCTGGCAGGTATTGGTAGGGCCTGTGGAAATCCCCCTCTAGGACCCGGGGTTGGGGGATTTAAGAGAACCTTCTGGAGAACGCTCCCCTCTTCTTCAGACTGATGAAGTGTTGGGCTGTTCACATAGAAATATCTTACAACTGTGTGTTACGGGCTGAATTGTGTCTCCCCAAAATTCCTGTGTTGAAGTCCTATCCCCCAGTATCTAAGAATCAGACTATATTTGGAGAAAAGGCCCTTAAAGAGATAATTAAGGTTAAATAAAGTCGTTAGGGTGGGCCCTAATCCAACCTGACTGGCATCCTTATAGGAAGAGGAGATTAGGACACACACACACACACACACACACACACACACACGGAAGACCATGTGAAGACACAGAGAAGATGACCATCTGCAAGCCAAGGAGAGAGGGCTGAGAAGAAACAGCCCGATCAACACCTTGACCTTGGATTTCTAGCCTCCAGACTGTCGTTTAAGCCACCCAGTCTGTGGTATTTTGTGATGGCTGTCCTGGCGAACTGACAAATACGTTAAAGGACACAGGCAACATGCCCTCATGACCGAAGAAGATCTCTTCATGGTCTCCCCAAAAACATTCTTAAGACTTTACAAGGAGTATCCCTGACATGAGGAGGCTCCATTTGGGCACATGGCAGCAAGTTTCAGGAGTCAGAAGTGACCCTCCTTAGGTACTTCACCTCCTTGAAGAGACTGTGCTTTATCAGTCGATAACTAGCCTCTTGGGCTGTCTTGACCTCTTTCTAGGACATTGTTTTCTTTATAAGGGCCTCTGACAGTGAAGAGGGTACTTAGCTTCCTGCTCACTCTTCAGCTGCCTCCTTCTCCTTCCCCCTTCCCTTGCTCTCCCCCAGAACATAAATTTTGGTTTGTCTTTGACCCAGTGATAATATTTTCCTTAAGAATTAAATGTGAAATTACCTGATCCTCAATATCCAAGCCTTCTCCTCACCTCTGACCCTGGAATTTTCTATGGTTTGCTCAGCAGTAGGGATTGGTGGCCAGGGTGTTGGTAAAGAGACAGTGTCTACTCTACCTCAGATCACCTATGTCCCACTGGATTCTATAATACCTCAGTTTCCCCTTCTGAAATAAAAAGGGGGCTCCAGGCAAACTTTTCTTTAAGATCCCTCCAGAATTAACATGTAGTGCCTCTAATCTACCCGCTCAACAAAAATATACACCAGTACACACATACACACATACACACATATCTCTCTCCACTTGGATCATAAAGGCACAACCATATTTGAAGACCAGTTTGAATTCAAACATTGAATCCTGTGCATTCTGTAAAATAATTTAAGCAGTACGCTGCACTTGCAGAAACCAGTCATTCATGGCCCCAAATAGGACAGTGAACTTTCTTTGTACTCATGTTTTTAAGGGCTGTTAAAAATGCTTGCCCTAAGTCTTGCATATAATAACTCATAATTTAAGAGAAGTGTGTGAAAATGCTTGAGCCAGATGTTTGATTTTTTTTTTTTTAAACACACAGCTTGTTTGCACACTGCCTTTTACCCAGTGCAGCAGTTTGGCCTCTGAGGATAACTAAGAAAAACCTCTGAGATTGTTAGGGGGAGCTTCACCTGCCAGTCTGGGCTGCAAGATCTCTATAGCAACCAAACATAAATCAAGGAAATGGCCCCTTTTGTAAGTTGGTTAATAGGCACAACATGCTTCTTTAGAAAATCCAACCATTCTTTCAATAGACTTTGATTGAAAGTCAGCCTTTTCTTCAGACACATTCACATTCACATCTAGTAGCAGCTTGTATGGCTGTCCACTGGCTAATTTATTACCCTTTAAAGATCTGGCAAAGAAAAAATGGCTCTCAGAACAATGTTTACATTCAGAGGCATAAGCACAGAGCCACAAAAGAGCATCCTTTTGTTCTGAACTTGGAATATTAATCTTTAACCTAGGACTTTAACTTTCCCCTTCTTATGGGGTTCAACAGAATCTCTCCTCTCATTAAAATTTTACCAATTTAATAGGACTTTGTTTCTAATATGAGAGTAAGCCTTCCTCCCATTGTTTTGCCAAACCTTGATAGAGATTAATTGTTCTCAGGCCCCCCTCCCTTTGCATGCAGAATACTCGGCTTAGGGGTTGCTGATGAGGGAAGTTGGCTCTCTTGTCCATAATAGAATTTGGCTATTAACAAAAATACAAGGGATGCTTCTCCCCCCTCTTCATGAAGCAAGGGAAGGTCCATCAGGTGATCAGTTGGTGAGTTGGCCCCCTCTTACCCCATTCCCCCAAAATATAATTTGGAGATGGGTCCAAGAAATGCCCCACACTGAGCCCGTACTCCCCAATGTCATCGAGAGTAAAGGTGAAGTGGGGACACACACTAGCTCCTCCTTTCATATAGGCAGGGGCACATCACTAAGTCAATGATATGCTTTCTCTCATGCGGGGAGCCAAATTCTGACCCCTGTCTTCCTTTGAGGTAGGGAGAGGAGATGGGGGAAAGCCTGTAGAAACAAACCTTTGTAGTTTTTTCTTTTTTAAAGTAGATTATGAGATGAAAAAGTACTTCTAAAACAAGAGGGAGCTTGCATTGCTCTGCGTAGCTTCGTATCACAGATGGAGTTGGGCAAGAAAAGATTTATATTAATGCCTCCCTCTTTCGTGTTCTTAAATCTTCAGAAACCAAAGTCTTGAGAAACCAGACTCTTCAGGAGCTCCCTTCCCTTTGATATGGTCAGCTGTCCCCACTGGCACGAAAGGAATAAAGGGTCGGTTCCAAAACGTGCGTGTTCAAACATGCCCTTTATTCTAATCATAGCACTGTGTTATAAAAAAAAGTTGTCTCATGCTATGTAGGGCTGGCCACTTAGAAATAGCTTCTGCCTTAGCATTAGCCTGGAAATACCTCTGGGGTCTGTGAAACTGAAGGGCCTTCCAAAATGTAACGCAAAATAAGAACAGTGTGTCACAAAGATCCTCTGAAAGGCAGAAAAAGATCCTAGACATTCAATGAAATGAGTTGCATTTTCTTTTCTGTGCCTGAATGTCACATGGAGCCAAAAGGTAGCTCTCCTAATTATTCACAGCCTGGCCAGATCAAACACATTATGCATAATTTTCCACCACATGCCTCTATCCGTGTTCCGACACATCTTGGAGACACCATAAAGTACAGTAGTCAAAATGGCAGGCAAGGCGCTGAGTTGTCAGTGTTCAAATCCCAGTTCTGCTGCTTACAGGCTCTGTCACTTTGGACAAGTAACTTCAACCTCCTTGGGCTCAGTTTCCTCATTTGTAAGATAAAGTTATAATAGTACCTACTTCAGAGAGCTGCTAAGAGGATTAAGGGTGTTATAATAAGCCACTTAGAACAGTGACTGGCCTATCGTGGGTCCACCAATGTTAGTTGCTACTAACATTTGTAATGTTTTGGGGGCGGCTGGGGGGCTCAGGTGGTTAAGCGTCTGCCTTCGGCTCAGGTCGTGATCCCAGGGTCCTGGGATCGAGCCCCACATCGGGCTCCCTGCTCCTTGGGAGCCTGCTTCTCTCTCTCTCTCTCTCTCTCTGTCTCTCATGAATAAATAAATAAAATCTAAAAAAAAAAAAAAAAACATTTGTAATGTTTTTGTTGTTCTTGATGCTATTGTATTGTTGACTACCGGAAGAATGCACATTACCCAACATAAAATGTTTTCCAAGTTCAGCTGATGTGTTGCAGAACACTGACCAAAAAGAAAATAATTTCCCAAGGCTGGAGTTACTCCATTAAGAAAAATCCAGAGATAGGAATCAGTTTGTGTCTGTGGCAATAATTCATCCCGTTTGCCTAAAACCATTATCACCTGATATCTCCACCCTTGCCTATAATCCTGTTTGATGGAAACATCTCTAGCTCAGGCCAGGGCCCAGTTTCACATTTGCCGTATCCAGGAGCGGTTAATCAGGGCTCATTCGTCCTCGCCCTGCCCGTTTGTTCAAAGGGCTTTGTTCCTTTCAATAAGCCTGTTCAGCTTCAGCACAAGTATCAAAGAAAACAATGACTTCAGAGGAGGTAAGAAGGAATACTCACCAAAGGATTCACTGAGGAAAATTCAGCCTGTTTCCTAGGAAAGAGCCCCACATTGGTAAGAATTTCATGAACAAATCAGAACTTGCCAAAAGGATCCATGGACTTAAAAAAACAAAGATGTTTGAGATTGTTTTTAATTGTTATTTTGTCACTAATTTAAGAATTAAATTGTAAACATTGGATACTCACCAAGGAACAGCATGTTCTAAAGGGAAGGCTCTAAGTTTTGAAGGCCGCTGAACCCCAGATACTCCAGTACGTGTGGTGTGGCCTTCGGCAAGGCCTCGTCTTAAAACTCTTTTCAGCTCTCCATCCGCCAGTATCCAGTAAGGAGAAACAAATGCCGTTCCAGCTATTTCCAATGGAAGGAATTTAATACAGGGAATTGGTTGTACAGTTAATGGAAGAACTGAAAGAGAAACTCAAAAGCCGGGACAACGCAGATGTTCATGTCAACAGAAAGCTGCTTCCACCCCCGAGGCTGAAGAGACAATGGGAAGAAGTGGGCCAACAGAGACTTAGACCTTGAAACAGTGGGAGCTAGAACCCTAGAGAGGATTCAGCCAAATAGGAGAAACCCCTAAGGCAGAGGGAGAAATGTCCTGGCTTCTCCTCTCATCTGCCCTGCCATGGTGGAAACTTCCTGGAAGCCAGTTGGCCATGCATTCATGCTTCCCTAGTGTCTTTCTCTCTGTGTTCCTGTAAAAATAGAAAATTTTTTATTTTATTTGGAGGGGAGCAGATTTGCTTTCAGATTCATTCCCTGCCCTTCCCCTGCTCTGCTGCTTATCAGGGTACTGTGGCATATAGGTAGATAAGAGTGGCCATTAGCCCTGTGCTATGTATGATGTCATGGGACAGAAAATATTTCTATGTGTTTTCCTCTAAAGACAGTCTTAATCTGTTCATTTTCCCAAAAGGACCATATATAGCCCTAAGTGATAGACTTGTACATTTCCATTTACCACATAACCCTCTTATGCTGGAGAAATAATATGGTGAAGTGTTCAAATCCTGGCTGTGCCGGCTGTGTCATGTTGGGCAGTTGAACTTCTCTGTTCCTCAGTTTTCTCATCTGTAAAGTGGGATTAAAAACAGTCCCAACATCATGGTTCACTTCTTTCTCTTTTTTTCTTTTCTTTCTTTCTCTTTCTTTCTTTCTCCTTCCTTCCTTCCTCTCTCTCCCTCTTTCCTCTTTTCCCTTTCTTTCTTTTCTTTATTTTTCCTTCGTTCCTTCCTTCCTTCCTCCCTTCCTTCCTTCCTCTCTCCCTCTTTCCTCTTCTTTCTTTCTTTCTTTCTTTCTTTCTTGCTAGCTAGCTAGCTAGTTAGCTATCTGCCTGATGATACAGGGCTGTATTCTCCTAGATATTAACTGAAAATTTTCCCAGGCCCTACCTTAAGTTCTGACATGTCAGTGGCCTGTTTTTATTGCTGTGATAGGATGATGAAATGGGACTTTTTCTGCCTGGGTTCTGACTAAGGTACCAATATGCTAGATATTAGATACCAACCTGAGGGTAAGGCAAATTACCAAAAGCAAGAAGGAACATGTTGAGAACAAGTTCCATGACTCTTCAACCCCATCATCACCAGCAGCCACAAGAACAATTCAGAAGTATCAAGAGGGAGAACAAGCATTCGCGGTGGATTTGGAGGAAGGGGAGCTTTGCCTCATGCACTAAAGGTGTTTCTCAAAAGATAGTCTTGTTGACTAATTCCATAAATGTCCAAGGCTTTTTATATCACAGACTGGGTCTGGATGAGGTGTTTGTCCAAGAAAAAGTACATTCAAAGATTCATGATCTAACTTAATATTATAAACTCAGGGAAGAGTCAGATACCAAAAGAGGCAAAACTTGAGATGAGCCTTGAAAGAAGAAACTTAGAAAAGGATGAGAAGATGAACACATCCTGAAATGTTCCAGAATTAAGGAAAAGTCCTCTTATACACAGTAGAAAATCTGAAGGGAAAGACAACCTGGAGTACTCCAAAATGACCTTTTCTGTCCCAAAGAAGCTGGGAATTAGGGTTTTCATTGGAAGCTACTGCTCAAAGGAAAACCAAGATAGCCATATCCGTGGGAAAAGGAGGGTCAGGAGTAAATTCACCATTTTCTAGCTTGGGGACCTCAAGCAAATTACAATCCCTGTGCCTCCAATTTATCATCTATAAAATTCAGATTTTAACTGTATCTACCTCTTGATGTGAGGTTAAAATGAATTTATAGGTGGAAGTGTTTAGCATGGTACCTGGCAGGTAGTAAACCTCCAAAATTCTTAGTTCAGATATTTCAAGTATTTGGTGGTAAAGGTCTGGTAAATTTAAGGGGGAAAAAAGGATGGGAATGATCTGGATCACTGGGGGAAAAATAACCTCATTCAACCTAGGAGGGTAGTCTTATTCCCTGTCCAAATTGTTTCACTCTTTAATTCAGTGATTCTCAGGGTGATCTCCAACCTGACCCATGAGGCTGGTCCATGTCATTATTATTGGTTATAAGTTGGAAGTACTACTACTTTTGTTGTTTTGACTGGATCAGGAGATTTGTCAAGCAAACCAGCCCTCTCATTAGAATGCCATCCCTAGCTGTGCTCTGCTCTGGGGGGGCGGGGGGGGATGTTTTACAGGAGCAGGAGATGTTCCTTCCATATCATGAGAGGCTTCGGAGGCGCAGGGACCAAGATAGTTCTTGGAGACTTTTAGTATAGGGCTCTCATTCCCTGTGCGTCTATCATCTAGAGAAAGAGTTCAATGGATTGTAAAGTGGCTGAAGGTCCAGTCCCTTTATCTGGCCCTTGTGGACTTTTAAGAGTTCTGCATATACAGACCTTAGAATACTCATGTGTCTCTGTGATGGGATGCAAATTGATATGTGCTTAATGTGAGTGTACATCTTTCTTAGGAGAGGATTCATTGTTTTCTTTATATTCTCAAGTGATTATGAAAATAGTAATAGCTGGCTTAGGATAAATCAGGGGAATTATGGTCTAGATTGCCCACCAGCAGAATGGTCAGACCAGTACCTGAAGCACTGTATATTGGAGAAAGGAAGGAGCTTATAATCAAATTATTTGCCCCCAGCACCTCCTCCCCTTCCCCTCACCGCAGAGTTGAAAAAACTGTGGACCCAGAGCCACTTTTTTCCCCCCTAACTTCTGGTTTACTTTTACTTTTATTTTGGATTTAGACTGGTCAAAGGCTTTCCTGCCTTCTCTGCAGAAATGTAATACAATATGAATTCACAAGAATCATGGTTTGTTGGTTTTCTTGTAATCTGAAACAGCTTTTATCAAAAACCCAATTCATGGGGAAAAGATAATCACGTGCAGGAAAAAGCAGATCTTTGTGGGGGTCTTTGTCCTTTCCTTGAAGATATCAGGACTATAAAGTATCTTTTCCTTTTATTTTCTCTCCTATTAAAAGCAAGAGTCAATCCGATTTTGTTTTCCTTCATCTTCCAGTCTAGTCTCGCGCATGGGATTAATTAGACAAGACGAATACATTTATCTTTATCCAGGAGATTGTTTTCAGAATTTTTTTTATGTTGTCCTGGCATTTCCACTTTTCTGGGGGCTTTTTGTAATGACGGAGAAGCCCCACGGCTTCTAATGCCTGGTGAGGCAAGCATCCCCTTATGTGTGTGCGTGTACATATGAGAAACATTAATTTCTAATTTACTCTGTTTACCTTGAGAGACTGCCAGTGGATGATTCAGATATTCCACAGAAAAGGGCTTTTCTTTTGTAATATAGGACAAAGGACAGCTAAGCTTGTGTTCTTTCTTCAAAGCAGAGGTTCGGATGGAGGGGGCAAAAGTATGTATTTGTGCAGCTTAGAAAAGTACTATTTTGACTATGTAAACACTCACATAATTGTATTAAGAGTTGCTACCAAATCTTTTCATCTAGTGTACGCTTAAAAACTAGGCTTAGATACAGTGATAAAGAACCAGCATGGACCGTTCCCACGTTCCTTTAACTCAACAATTTGTGGTGCAACTGTGTTTAAGAAGTGAATCTCGGGAGAGTGATTTGCATAGTGCTAGGTTTAGACTGCTCTCTGATTTCTAGATCCAGGTGTGACACCAACATCGGGAATGTCCACAGCCTTCCTCACCTGTCCTGGTCTTGGGTGCTCATTCCAAGCGGGAGCAAAACCACTCAGCTGCTTTCAGGGGGCTTGGGGATGAAAACTGGAAAATTCCAAAGACTCTCCAAGAACTGTGGTAGGCAACCTTATGTGGGAGATCAGAGGTCTATTCAACTCTCCCTGAAATTGTCTAGGAGCTACCAGACCTTTACTCAGATGCAAGGGCCAGTCCTGATCCCAAATGCCAGAAGGGAGCTGGAGAATCTGAGTGAGTCGCTGCTCTCGCAGCTGTGCAGGGCCTTCTATTAGGACTGCCATGTCTGGTTGCACTCATGTGCACTGCACAAGGGCAGTACATCTGAAGAGACGCAGTTCACATTGTCAATATCATAGAAAGTCTATGACACAAGGTGTCATTATTAAAACAGTTTTCTGTAGATGGCATTAAGGTAACTTGTTCTAACAGAATCAGTGTCTTAGCTCAGTCTTAGGTAATACGAAAACTTATTAGTGCAGTTTTCGTTTTAAATAGCTAACATTGAGTGAGCATTTACTGGAGAATGGTGGTTAATTGCTTTGACCTCTCCCCTTAGAATAGGCTTCTTAATATAAATTCAAAGGATCTTTCAGCTTTGATAGGAAAATAAATTGTATCCTCATTATCACTCACTCCTAACTGAAATCTAGGATTATGAATGGGGACGCTAACCACAATACTACTAGCAGTGCCTATGGTTTCTTTTCTCATAGCACATTTAAACTGTTGCAGTATCTCAAAATGGTATTCATGCTCATCACTTTTTCAAAGTTGGGCTAGTTGTTAAGATCCACCAACACGCTATTTAACGAGTCAATAAAGAGGGGTATCCATTACTACATCACAAAAGTTTTAAAAACTATTTCAATTGCCTTTTAATAAAACTGGCTTCCTTTATAATCCTGTATATTTTATCCTGTGAAACACTGTTCTGAGAAAGGGGTTTATAAGCCTCCCCAGCCTACTAAAGGGTCTGTGTCACCAAAAAAAAAAAAAAAAAAAAAAAATAATTAATTAAAAAAAGGGGGATAAAAAAAAAAAAAAAAAAAAAATAAAAAAAAAAAAAAAAAAAAAAAGAATCCTTTGACCACCACCCCCAGAAAGAAAACTGGGGAAAAGTCATAATTGCTAAATGAACTCACCTGAACAGTTTGCCTTTTGTGTCTAATTGCCATGCAGTATAATTACAACCACGTGTGACGTAAAATACCCGTCCACTTGATCTTCAGTTCATTTGACTGACTGGATCTCAGCAGCATGAGCTGGTCATTTCAGTAGTTGCCGTAGTTTCACAGCTTGTGCCTTTGGAAGACACCGTTGTGGGGTAGAAGGTATCACATCTCAAGATCCCTTGAGAGTCATTGCTCTAAATTTAACCTTCGCTGTGATCGCTGCGGTGATGTCTGATGGATGCTCTCTTATATAACAAAAACGACACCGTTTTCTACTAAATGTCCTTGCGTTGTGTCTAGCATAAACACGTACTCTCCTCCATGTGGAGAAGTGATTAAGGTGCTGCAAGACATGTCACAACTTTTAGGTTGCGTTTCTGTGGAGGAAGGACAGCGAACGTGTGCTGAGCAATACTCTGATTTTGTAGCACGCAAGGTGGTTGCGTGCAAGACACAATCTCTTTCTATAGCTCCTGAACCCACGTGGTCTCTTCATCTGAGCATTAGCAAAGATGATCTAGTCTCTGAATCATTCAGTCCAGATTCTAGAAGGAATAAGATGACTGTCCAAGTCTGATGTCCTCCTGGGCCTGTTCAGGAGCCAGGGAGAGATAAGGTTCCATAGTACAAACAATCCTGCAGGGACCCCTGTGGGCAGAGGGCAGCTCTCTGAGAGAATGGAGAGAGGCTGAGCTTTCTGTAACAGGATCGTAAGGACTTAAAAAGGAGAGACCGTATGCGTCCTTGCCCATGAGCATTGACAGTACATGCCCTTGATGGCCCTGAGTGGCACAGAGACCTGAGCACGAGGAACAGCCTAGCAGTTCTTTATATTTTCAGGGAACACAAGAGGGCCTTTTACGTGCATGACTCTGTGTTAGGCAATTTTTATGTACATTGTGTCATGTAATCGTCAGATTTCCCCAGGCTGCACCTGCCAATATTTCTGTGACATCAATCTCCTTTTTTGGAATTTCTTCATAGGATTTTAGTCCTCTCTTTAATGCCAGATCTTTCCAGGAGTCCCCAGCCTCACATACAGAGCAGCTTCCTGGTATCTCGCTCCCCAGCTCGGCCTGTTGAACCATTTTCCTTCTCTTCTGCTCAGCCGTCTTGAGTCATGGCAGTAGCTGAGGCCTCTGCTGCTTCCGGGGCTGCTGGAGGCTGTTACTCCACACCACAATCCCGGGGCCGTGCCAAAGATACTTTCTTCGATCTGGTACTACTTCCACTGTGCCAAGCGGTTAAAGGCATTGGTGACGGGAACTGCCACCACAGGAGCCTCAGGTGCTGAGGACAGCCCTGGGATCTTTGTCCTCATCACGACCCAGACCTTAAGACCCCCTGATATCCTGGAATTTTAAACATTCTGAAGCTCTGCTGGATTTCCAATTCAAGATTGTGGATAGAACACATGCAAACACTAGCTCCTAACTCTCCCAAACAGAATGCAGAAATCAGAAATAGAATTCACAGATCTATATCTATACCCAACACCAAAACATGAAGAGGGTATATTTCCTACTCAGAGGAAATGGGGGATGTAGACAAGGCCTCGTGGTTATAAGCAGAAGGTGCCCATGCTTACACACCCCTGCGCAGAGCTGAGAGTAACTCACCACCTCCTGAGAGTCAATAATACCACAAGGCCACTTCACCTCCAGGCTGTAACAGTGCAGGACACACAAGAGAAAATCCTCCTGTGAAAGGTAAACCCGGAACTGAGAATCCCCAAATATCCAAGGGAGACCAATCCTAAGGAAAATAAACTAGGTTTAACAAATGCAAGAACTAATACCATATGAGATAGGAATATTAGAACAATGTTTAAAGGACTTCAAAATTTAGAAAAGTAAGAAAGAGAGAGAGAGAAAGAAAAAGAAAAAGGAAGGAAGAAAGGAAGAAAGAAGAAAGAGAGAGAAAGAAAGAAAGAAAAAGAAAAGAAAGAAATGAGCCAGCCTCAGAGAGCCAAAGGAGGGAATCCCATCACTAAAGTCAGAATAGGAGGTCATGTAAAAAACAAAAGCAAAAACAAAAACAAAACAAAAAAAAACAGAGTTGTTAGGAAAAAAATCAGAGATCTTAAAATGGAAAAAAAAAATTACTAAAGTTTAAAACTCCATAGGTTAGCTGAATTGCATCCCAGACTCAAGTGGAAAGTAAATCCCTAAGCTGGAAGATAAATAATGAGACAGGGATTATCAAAAGAATCTTAAGAGACCTGGAGGACAAATCCAGAATTTCCAGCATCCATCTCATAAATTGTACAAAAAGAGAAAATAGCATGAAAAAGAGGACATGAGTCTTCCGATTAAATTTACACAAATGCCAAGCTGAATAAACAAAAGCAAGTCATAAGCACAATGAGGTATTTATTACTTGACAGTCACCAGGGAGGCTAAAACCAAAAAGTTGGACAGTAAAGAGCATTAGCAAGGACGTGGAGAAGTCAGAGCCCTCGTACATTGGGGTGGGAATTTTTAAATGGTGCAGCAGCTTTGGAAAGTAGTCTGGCAGTTCTCCAAAGGTTAACATGGAGTAAGTGTATGAACCAGCAATTCCACTCCTGGGATCCACCCATGAGACTTAAAAACAGATTCGTGCAAAAACGTGAACACAAAAGTTCATACAAAATTATACCTAACAGCCAAAAACTAGAAGCAACCCAAATGTTTGTGAGTGGATGAATGGATAAACATAAAATGGAATATTATCCAGGCATGAAAAGAAATAAAGTACTGATGCATGCACAGAGTAGATGAAGCCTGAGAACATTATGTTAAGTGAAGGAAGCCAGTCACGAAAAGCCACATATCCTATGATCCCATTTAAATGAAATATCCAAAATAGACCAATTAGACCGAAAGTAGAGGAGTGGTTGCCAGGCGCTAGGGACAGGGCAGAACAGCGAGGTACCGTTGACGGATATGGGGTTTCTCTGGGGGCAGGGGGAATGAGGAAAACGTTCTGGAATTGGATCATGGAGGTGGTTGTGTAACTTGGGGAATACACTTACAATCACTGAATTATATACTTTAAAAGGGTGAATTTTATGTTATGTGAGTTATATCTCAAACTACTGAAAAGAAGTCCTCACTGAGGGGTGCCTGGGTGGCTCATTCAGTTAAGCGTCTGCCTTGGGCTCAGGTCATGATCCCAGGGTCCTGGGATCGAGTCCCGCATCGGGCTCCCTGCTCAGCGGAGAGCCTGCTTCTCCCTCTCCCACTCCCCCTGCTTGTGTTCCTGCTCTTGCTGTCTCGCTCTGTGTCACATGAATAAATAAAATCTTAAAAAAAAAAAAGAAGAAGAAGAAGAAGTCCTCACTGAAGCTGGGCTCTGCCGCATAGAGGCCATACTTGGTCCTGTGAGAATAATTCTTCTTATCCCACACTTTTGTGGTTTGGGTGTTAAAGTACTGTTCTCTGTTTGTCACAAAACTTATTTGTGTGTGTGAAAGGGAGAAAGCTTTTTCTGTGTTTTTCTTGACACCCTGGTTTCTCAGTTTCTAGAGGACTGGGCAGGAAGATCATGTGAATGGCGGGCTCACACCGTCCTTCGAAGGGCTCCAACCCTCTGTGGGCCATCAGAGCCTGCACTGATTCCCTTGAATTCCTTCCCAGAAGGCTCCTTTGTCCTTCCCGAGAACAGCTTTTAGGTGCGCACAGCAGAACTTTGGGAGGAAAACCCGAGCTTAGAGTGATTGTGACCCAAGAAAGCAAAGAAAATGGACACTGATTTTATCCTCTCGAGCCTGCCAAGCCCCTTTCATCTGATTCTTCAAGTGCTTTTAACCATGAGTGAACCCCTGTTGACTAAATTTGTCCCGGGCCTTTCTGCTCAGTAATAACTACAGTTAAGCTAGAATATAATATTTGACAATAGTGGCAAAGCTGGGCTTGAGTTATGTTTTTGAGCTAGCCCAAAGAGTTTAGTAGAACAAAAGCCTACGACCGAGTGAATGCAAAATGAAGACACACGCCTGACTGACCAGATTTTCTAATGGATCCTCCACGCCTGTTAGCTAGGCAGACACCAGCAGGCATCCCCCGTCCCTCCCCCCCCCCACACACTGTTGAAACCTCACCAAGTGTTTTCTTCATGGTGGTGGTTCTCATCTCTCCTCCCTCGGTAAATGGGTTGTTTAGATGCTCAGGTGTCCTTTGTGAAACTTGGCTGTAATAACAACGTACCACAATCACTGGCAGAATTTCAATAGAGCTGCTTGTGAGCATCGTAGAGCCACCACCAGGCTAGCAGAATTTTTTTCTTTTTCTTTTTTTAAAGATTTATTTATTTATTTGAGAGAGAGAGAGCGCACGTGTGCGCATGTGCCGGAGAAAGTGCGTGCAGGAACGTGTGTGACCAGGGGGAGGGGCGGAGGGAGAGGGAGAATCCTAAGCAGACAGACTCCATGCTGAGCAGGGAGCCCACAGGGGGTATGTTCCCACGACCCTGAGATCATGACCTGAGCTGAAATTAAGAGTCAGATGCTTAACTGACTGAGCCACCCAACTGTCTCTTGGTTTGCTTCTTCATTGCAGACTGCCGAGACCAGGGTTCAAAGGTGAAGCATAACTGCCCAGTGCCCACTGGTTTAACAAGGCTTGTGAATACTGCCAAGTCATAGTCGATGCAGTCCTGAGGCTTAGGGGTGTCTGATAGGACAGAGAACACGGAGCAGCTCAGAAGTTCCAGAAAAAAAAGGTGAACACCTAGTAGTTCTTCTAGCTTCATCTCCCTCCGGCACGGGCACTTAGAGACCTGACAGAAGACACATTTAACTCCCTTGACCTCAGTGATAGGAGTACATGCATCCCTTTCCTTTGCTAACCTTAAAATAAGCTACATGAGCATAAAGCGGTAGTTCTCAAACTCTACAGCATGTTAGAGTCACCCCAGGAGATTTTAACGATCCTGATGCCCAGGCCTCATCCCCGATCAATTAAATCCTAATCTCTGGGGGCACAGCCAAGCAGCAAGAGTTTTTAAAGCTCTCCAGGTGATTCCAATGTGCAGTCAAGACTGCGAAGAGGTACTTTGAGCAAATTGGCATCTTATTCAAGGCTTACATTCTAAAATCCAAGGCCAAGATTGAAAATAGAAAAAATGACTCTTGACAAATCCTTTAAATGGCCCATAAAGTAGAGTATAAGTGGCTTTGCATCTACAGTCCTGAATGGTTAATAGAAGTGTAGATGCTTAATGCACCTAGAAATGTAGAGCATAGAGTAAATGGTACATATGCAAGATATAATTTTGCTTTCTTAATTACATAACTGAAAGTGCACACTGAGTGGAACTCAGGTTATTAAAATGCACGGAAGATGAATTCCACTGTCCAAAAGTGGAGTCAAAGTAGTGTTTGTATAGATGATGAATCTTTACATTTTAGGTGACCTGATGTCAATTTTAAGATCTGAGAGTTTTCATGACATGTCTCTGGTAGTATTTTGACAACTTTCTTGCAGTTCATGAAAGAAAGTTAACTCTCTTGTACTGCACAGATCATGGCTAAACCTAGAAGCCAGCCAGTCCAGACTCTCGCAGATAGTCAAGGCCTTCCCAAACCCAGCTCACCTGATGGCTCTAGGCTTATTTTCGGTGCTTCCTAGAAAAGCTGCTTTATTCAGTTCTGCTAGTCTCTTCTTTTCTTGACATGAAATGTTCATTCCATTCCCACAACCTTGTTCAGGCTTTGCCCCCTGCTTTGAATGTCCTTTAAATGCCGCCCCCCCCACTTGCCCACGATCCCAAACCTACCAACCTCTGTGCACCATCAGTCACAACTACAATGCTCTAGTATTGCTCTCTGAGACTGCCGAAGGTAGCCTAGTTCTTCATTATTCAGCTTGTCTTTTCTCCTCACTCTTTGGGACTTTTTCATTGACCTTGATCAGTTCCAGTTGGTCAGTCCACACTTGGAATAATCTTTGACTTTTTTTTCCTCTCATCCCCAATATTTAATCCTGCCATGAGTCCTGTGGGCTCCAACTTGAAAGTCACCCAGAATTTAACTGCCCCTACCACTGCCACAAATTTAAAATACCATAGGATCCCACCTGGGTTATTGTAATAATCACCAAATAATCTCCCTGCTTCTACTCTTGCCCTTACAGACCGGCTTCCAGAGTGACCCTTTCAGATAGTAATTCCAATCACGTTACTCCCCTGTCTAGAGCCCTCCGGTGATTCCCACCACCCTGAGGATAGAATCCAAAACCCACCAAATTTTGCCAAGACACACTAGTTAGCGGTTGAACCTTTCTCCATAGAGTTTTACTATTCGTATTAGCAATAATAGCTGGCATTTGACAAGCATTTATTCTCTGGGAGGCACTGTTGTAAGCCTTTGACGTGTCTTACATGTTAGGAAACTGAGGCACAAAGAGGTCAGGAGGCTTTCATAAAGTACACAGCCCGTGAGTGGTGAGCAGGGATTCGAATCTTGACCACTGTCCCGCCCTTCCTCTGGGCATAGGAGACACCAAGATGTGCCGCCACCCACCCTGTCAGACCCTCATTTTAATTTCAGATATTTCAGTAGGATCCCAGCACTCTGTTTGTTGTCTTATGTTCACGAATGTATCAGTGTGTGACTTTAACTGTAGGAGGAAAGGTTTTAAGGAAGGGCAAAGAAAAAAAAAGGGCTGGAGCCTGAATTCATTAGGGAAGCCCACATTGCTCAGAGAGCAGTGCCCCAGAGCCAAGCTGGAAGCCAAGAAATTTGTTTTAAAAATATAATCTCTCCCAAGCCGGAGATTACGTCAAATATAGGGTGATATACCACCCAAAAGGCAAAACCACAGTTTGCTTGTTTAAAGGCTGTTTTAGGTTGGTTTGGCTGTGGCCCGGGGCTGCACCGTAAGCAGAGGGCCGCAGATGCCGGGCAAGGGTTGAAAAGTTGTCTGGAGAACAGAAACTGAGGCCCTCCAGAGGGGTCCACCCCCGGCCCCCAGGCTACTGGCTTTCTCCTTGCCACGTCCGAGCACCTGTGTCCACTCCCGCCTCTACCTCCTGAGAGGGAGAAGTCCCTTTTGTTGAGTAGCAGAGAGCGCTTCGGCTCTAACTAGAATTTCCTCAGACAAAGGAAAATGTCACCCAGGGGCATACACAACAGCGAGAGGGAAGGGTCTTCAGACCTTTCAAGGGATTCAGCCTGTCCAGTTCCCCTCTTGTCCTGAATGCCCAAGCTCTGGATTCTGGTATTTTAGTGACGCACGGGTGGCCTCACCAGAGCCGTGTAAGTATTGGGGGGGAAAAAGAGCTGAGGAGGCTTAGCCTGGCCCCTCTCTGACTATATTCTCAACAGTTGTTATCTGGAACAATTAAGAACCCGGAGGAAAGGCCAGTCATGCGCCAGGAAGTGCTGCGGCACCCTGGTTTTGGCGGAGGGGAGAGAGAGGTCGTTGGGTTTCACTGATTGGGTCTCCGCGGCAGGCTGGCTGCCCCCCAGGAAGGCCTGGTATTCCTGTCCTCTCCGTGAACCTGCTTGAAAGGGATACAGGAGTTATTGGGTAATCAGGACTTGTCAGCACCTCGGTTATGCAGGATGGTTCAATCCGATAATGTGAATGGAACCTGTAATAGTGCTGATGAAAAGCACTCCGGTTTCAAAAGGGCCTTGAATGATTTTTTGTTCATTTTCTGTTTACATGTAATGTGTTATTGATGTCATTACCTTATAATACAGCGGCTTGTTTCATAGAAAAACCAGGAATTAGTCATTCTCAAAAAAAAAAAAAAAAAAGGAGAAGAAGAAGAAAGAAGGAAAGAAAGCGACCCTGTTACGTGAGGAAAATTGCATCCGAATGCTGCAAGCATATTGATTTTCTGGCACCAGACTTTTTAGATTAAAAATGCCAATACTAAATCCTTTCATGACCTATAGTTCATATGAAGTTCGCATGTCATTTACTATTATTCTGGGGGAAAAAAAGCTGAATCTTTAATGAAAACGTAGTTGGAAAGAATGTCTGCCATTTCTACAATTTGCATATCATTATAATAATGTCTGATTATGAGCTAAGCATGCTGCTGGTAGGGTGGGTTGAACATTTTTCTTAGTTCAAATCAAAAGCCATTTGTCAGTTTTAATTGTCTGCTTGTCTTGGCTGCATCCTTGGTGGGAGCCATGGACATACACACTCTGATTGTCCAGGCCTGTTAAGGATTGGCATGTTAAGGTCCACCCAATGCTAAGACACATTCTTTCACGTTCTAGGAGGGTCTGAGACTTATGTCTGATCTTAGCCTAGTCCTGAAAACACTGATGGTACTGATTAGTTATTCTTCCCATTTAGGTAAGAACATTTAGGTATGTAGCCCCATAAGTTCCTGACATAGTCCTGACTTTGTAACATAGTTACGACCAACCACAAAAGTCTCTCAGTCAACACAGGGGTGCCTCAATGGCATCTCTGGTTGCAATATTTGGTTTCTTAATGGTGTGCCATGAGCCAGGTTTGAAAGTCAAGCAAAAATACCTTTCCTAAAAATCCATTTCCTTTTACTATATTCTTCTCTATTTTCAAGCCATAATCACAAATATTTGTGGGTTTTTTCAGAGCTCTCTCTCTACCCCTTGCTAAGCCAGGGACTTTGTGGTTTCCTTGTCTTTGGACAGAGATGAGTGGGCATTTTAACTTCTTTTTTTTTTTTTTTATTCTTATGTTAATCCCCATACATCATTAGTTTTAGATGAAGTGTTCCATGATTCATTGTTTGTGCATAACACCCAGTGCTCCATGCAGAACGTGCCCTCCTCAATACCCACCACCAGGCTAACCCATCCTCCCACCCCCCTCCCCTCTAGAACCCTCAGTTTGTTTTTCAGAGTCCATCGTCTCTCATGGTTCGTCTACCCCTCCGATTTCCCCCCCCTTCATTCTTCCCCTCCTACTACCTTCTTCTTTTTTTTTTCTTAACATATATTGCATTATTTGTTTCAGAGGTACAGATCTGAGATTCAACAGTCTTGCGGGGCATTTTAACTTCTTGACCTCAGAGTCTTTGTTACTAGAAAGAGGATGAGGCACTCAGAGAACAGATTTCTTGGATAAGCAGCCTCTCTAACTAGAATCCTCCTTAGCATTCACAGTGGGGGTTGGCAAGATCCATGAACCAAATCCAACCTGACACTGACTTTTATAAATAAAGTTTTATTGGAACACACATCCCTTTGTTTACATATTATCTATGGCTGGTTTGGCACTACGCGGCCGAGTTGAATAGTTGTGATAGAGACCATGTGGCCCCCTAAGATATTTACTATCTGGCCCTTCACAGAAAACAATTTTACAAATCCCTGGCCTAAGTATGATATTCCTCTGAAATCTTCTCCTATATTATGGTGGCCAAGAGTAGGTGTGGCTACTTTTCAGAGTTGTACCATAAGCAGCTAGCTTAAGAGTAGGGGAAATCATGAATTTTAAATCATAGATTTTTTGAGTGAGATGCAATCTTAATTAGAAATCACCTGGTCCTCCTTCCCAACTGACTGATGTTTGATTACCCTCAATAACATTTCCAGAATTGGGAAAACTATTTTAAAACATGCCATTCTGTATTTTGATAGTTCTGTTCAGAATTCTTCCTTGTATCAAGTAAAAATGTATCCCCTCACAGGCTCTTTCCATCAGTCAGATTCCTCTGCTTTGTAGGCATGCAAACAAGTATGAAAACTCTTCAACACATAATCATTCAGGAACTGAAAGCTATCACTACTTTGTTCCGGAGTGTTTTCTTCTTCACATTAAATATTCCAGTTCATTCCCTGTGTTCCTTTCATGTTAGAGTATTGAGTCCTTTATCAACCTAGTCACATGTCTCTGGATGCATTAATCCATCACTAGGTACTAGTGCAGTATTCCAAATGTGGTTCTACCAACTCGGGAGTTGGACAGAATCATCACCTCCATCATTCTAGAAGTAATATTTCTGTTACGATAAACTGGAATTTAATTTGCCTTTGGGGAGACCACATCTCGCTGTTGATTCAGATTGTGCATGAACTCAACTGTCTTAGTCTGCTTGGGCCGCTATAACAAAAGACCATAGACTGGGTGGCTTAAACAGCAGTCAAGTATTTCTCCCAGTTGTGGAGGCTGGGAGTCCCAAAAGCAGGGGCTTGTAAGTTCAGTTTCTGCTGGGATAGCCCGCTTCCTGGTCTGTAGACAGCGACTTTCTACACTGTGTTCTTACGTGGCCTTGCATTGTCTCCCTTCTAAGGGCACTAATCCCGTCATGAGGATCCCATCCTTCTGACCTCATTTAAACCTAATTTAAATTCTATTAGGCCTCACCTTTGGAGTTGGGAATTAGGGTTTCACTCTATGAATTTGGGGAAGACACAAACATTCCGTCCATAGCTTCAACTACACGACTTTTGCTGATAAATAGGAAATTATCCTGCTGGCTTCCTACCTTTGTTTTTTTTTTTTCTGCCCCCAATCATACCTGGCTGAACTACGTCCTTATTTTTACAGTGGGGCCTGATTTCTTAACATCTGATAATTGCTTCTTAATTGGGAAGGAATAAAACGAATGTCTATAATTCTTCTCTTCATTTGAGTGAAGGGTGGCTCCTTCCAGACTACTTACTCTCTTTCCAACCTATTTTACTTCTATAAATGGGAGGCAAGTGGCTAAAGCAAAGCTACTTTATGGGAATCACAGATACTACTCTGCATGTATTTCTGACTCTCCTCCTTTTGGCAGCCTGGTAGGATTGCCAAGCCATATGATGCATTCTGACCAGTGAATTGTGAATATGGAAATGATGTGTGTCACTTCCAGACTAAGTGTTTATTTTTTTTTTTTATCTTATTTTATTATGTTATGTTAGTCACCATACAATACATCATTAGTTTTTGATGTGATGATCCACGCTTCATTGTTTTCGTATAACACCCAGTGCTCCATGCAGTATGTGCACGGTTAGCCCAGTAATGGGTATTAAGGAGGGCACGTACTGCAGGCTAAGTGTTTAACTGCCAATTCAAAACACTTCAGACCTCCCTCTCTGGTATGGTGACCAGCAGCATTCAAGATGGTGGCTGTTTATCACTCTGGGTCCCAGAATAAGGTGGCTAGAGCAGAGTTCCCTCCTAAGTCAGGACAGACACAAAGCCTGATTGAGAAACAATCCTTTGTTGTTGTAAGTGGAGGAGATTTGGTAGTTGTTTTTACAATATAGCTTATCTAACTGATACTCAAATTTTCTAGTCACTGATAAATATCACATTAGTCAGCTCTTTGTTTCATGCTTACTATGTGAAATGCACTTGGACTATCACAGGGAGGAAAATAAAAATCTCTGTCCTTGTGGAAATACAGGGTTTGGACATTTGGGGCAATGGTCACACCAGACCAGACTCCTCCAAATACAATGCGGCCGATGCATAGAATGGAGCACCCTTGGGCTGTCTTCAGATGTATGATGATCACTGAGTAGGTTAGAGAGAGGCCAGGCTGGGAGTCGGAGATCCAGGATTTAAAGTGCTACTTTTGTCACTTACCTACGTGTGACTTTGTATTGACCACTTTACCTGTCTGAGCCACTATTTCCTTTACCTGTTTGCACTCCTGCTTAGTTTCACTCTCTACCATTCATGCTGGTGGTTGCCCAGACTCTACTTTAAGGCTTTTAGAAACAGGATGCTCACCTCTTCCCAAGGCAGTGTTATGCCTCTGAGCACCTGTGTCTGCTCGATGTTTTTCGTCTGAAGCTGTTCAGCTCTAGAAGCCTGGAAATACAGTGATATTGTTTTTGTTGTGGAACCCCCCTGCCAAGGTCAGAATTTGCATGTAAATAATTTTTTTACTGAGTTCCTATTCTGTGCCAAGCACGGCCTTGGCATAAACCCTCTGCAGACTAGAGGAGAAGTATCCATGATGGCCCTGAACTTGAAGTTCAGTTAGATAAGAGCGGCGTTTAGATACCTGGGCACAACGTACTGTGCTACATTGTGGGTCAGAGTCAGAGGCAAGGGAGGTGTAGAAGGGATGAGGGTAATCAAGGAAGCCTTCATGGAGGGCAGTGGACTGTGCTCAGCATGGAAGGATGGTCGGTTCTAGGCAGGTAGAGGGCGTCGGGGAGAGCCATATCAGACAGGGAGGACAGCTCCAGGGAAGGCAAAGAGAGGGTGAACTTGGTGGATTGTGAAAACAGAATGGAGTCCCACCTGGGAAGAACAGAGAATGGGAGCATGCACCAGTTTCAGACCAGCCCTAGGTGGATGATTTTTAAAAGAATTCGCAGACACAAATTTTAAAAGATAGAATACCAGCCACCATACTATCTAGGCGTGGAGTAAAAGAGGTCTTAATTTCCTTTCTTATCAGGAAAAAAAAAAAAAAGCTTTGCCAATATGGGTCTTTTCCTTTTATCCCAGATTCTCCATTTGTTTACAGCTTTTATTTCATTAACAACAATTACAGTATGAAATTACAGATGTACCTCCCTGGACATTCTTTGCATTGACGACGGATTTTGCCACATCAGTATAAATCGGCCAATTGAGGGCTCTGTGGGAATGCAGGGGGCTTAAGGCTGTCTTTGGGCTGTAACAAGACATTTAGAGAAGGCAAATATGGAAAGAAATACCTTTGTCAAATGGGTTCCATCCTTTATATAAGTGATGGGTTTATTTTGACTTAAAGTGAGAATGACTTTCCCCAGGGCACATATGGGACATAGACAGTTCAGGCTCATGACACGGACCCAAAAAACGCAAGGAATGACAGTGGGGGTTATGGATACACACACTCAGGCTTCCTCTCCACTGACCTAAGTCATTCCATCTCCGCACTCAAGTTAGTTTCTAGTCTCCAAGAAAAATCCTACGGAAAACAAAACTCATTAATGTTGTATTTGGTTAAAAAGGAAAAAAAAAGTAAGAATAAACGTGAAAACATAAATGCTGTGTTCAAAATGTGAGTTAGTTGGGGCAGATGAGTTGTTTCCCGCAGTGTAAGAGGAAGTGGTTAATGAACATGTTGAATCCAAGGCAATCATTTTTGAAATGCCAAGGAGGGTGGGGGCAGAATCAGAAACAGCAGAAAAATTAATGTGTTATTTTCTGTCAATGGGAAGGGGGAATTTTTGCTAATTACCTTTTAGAAAATTAAGGTTATTAAAAATAATAAGCTGACTTTTCTATAGATCTTAATAGTTTTCAAAACACATTCAGATGCATTATTTCATTTGATTCCCATAACAACCCCAGGAGGAATGCAGAGTGGATTTTTTTAAATCTACATTTTATAAAAGAGAAACTATGATTTTGAAAAGTTAAAGGACTCACTGTAGATTACACAGCTAACAAGCAGCAAAGTCAGGGCTTTAAAACCTCAGTCCTAACTCTGGTCTGGTCACGTATAGAGGAAAAGCAAAGCCTGTGAGTCAACAGTGGGTTTATTAAAAGTGACCCACTTACCAGAGGTGGTGTAGCCATGTAGTTTAGTGGGCATGGGCTCACTCTGGAGCAGAAATTGCAAATAGAAGCCTGAAGTCATCATCTAAAGGCAGATGAGCTTGCACAGTTATGGCCCAAACGATATTTATAGTTTTTTTCTTTTTTTTCTTTTTTTTAAAGATTTTATTTATTCATTTGACAGAGAGAGAGACACAGCAAGAGAAGGAACACAAGCAGGGGGAATGGGAGAGGGAGAAGCAGGCTCCCCGCCGAGCCAGGAGCCTGATGCAGGGCTCGATCCCAGGACCCTGGGATCATGACCTGAGCTGAAGGCAGACGCTGAACGACTGAGCCACCCAGGCACCCCTATAGTTTTTTTCAATTTTTAACAAGATTTAAAAACCAGGACATTTTATAATACAATCTAGATATCTGACCTCTCTTTTAAAACCAGCATACCTGGTCTCACTGGCCAGTGTTTACCCATGACGACAACTGGCAGGAGGTTAGGAGCCACTGTCTCTTTTAGATAGGCATGAGCTCTCTAGTTTGCCACAGTCCCCGCCACTCCCTATCGTCCCTTGTCCTGTAGACCAAGGATCTCATCACATTTGTGTCATTGTTTTTTACCTACCCATCTGCATCACTCATTGGATTCTGCCAGCATGTGAATTTGTGTCCTCACATCTGGAGGCAGCCTCTGGGCTCTATCACATGGGCAGGTTACTTTCACCCGTAATGCTTTCGTTTCTACTTCCATTCTACAAAAAAGGAATGATAATGGTGGCACGCTACTGGATATTTGGGACTTTGTTGTCATGGGTATTTTTTCTTTCAACATTATTTCTTCCATTGGAAGTTCCATCTTATGAAAATGAGGAAACCCACATGTTTTCTAAGCATCCCTCGCATCTGGGGCACAAATGAGGGACCCTTGTCCTCCAATCAAATGGAGATGACCTAGACTTAGACTTGACAGCTCATGACCCAAAGAAACACATGTGTGCCACTTGTCTTGCGAGAGCCACATTTCATCTCTGGGGATAGCCATGGCAGATGTGTCAGTGGTACCATTCAAGACCCATCATTGGTATCTTGGCCAATGAGCTGGGATATGTGTGCCCATTATAGGAAGCATCTGCGCTTCCACCATTCTCTGGTATGATGTCAGCCATTATCTCTGACTGTGTAACTTCCAAGCCTGGTTCTCTGCCCCTCCAAGAGAAGCTACGAGCCCCTTCTGATCCTGTAGTGCATATCTCTTGCCTGTTGGTGCTCAGATCCATTCCCTACCCTTCCCCAATGCTACATGTGTTACACAAGGCAACCACTATAAGATACATTTCCCAAGCTCCTGTGTCAGCAGGTTTGTAGGGTCTGAAGTTTATGCACTTTGGGGGCTCTCTTTTATAAAAATAATGTAAAACTCTAAATACAAAATTATGTACAAAAGGGAATGTTTGTTTTTAATGAGAAAAAAATCACAACGAATCACAGATCTTAAAAGTTTAGAATGAGAAAACACAGAACAAATAAAAAATCAAAAACCTTAAAAATAAGATCATATTTTGTGTGTTAACTGTTGAGATAGCTCTCTCATACTTTTTTTCCTAGAATTTTTTACTTTATACTCTTTGTTTCTTCCTAGGAAATAATTTTCTGGAGAAAGAAGCAGAAATATAATTCTGTCTGTCCTCAGTATGCTGATTGGAATTCACTTTTTTTTATTATTCACAACTCAGAAAATTTTCCATTCTCCGTATTAATGTGGTTAGGTAAATTTTTAGGATTATTTTCAGTTGCAGGCAGGCCTCTGTCAAGTCACTTTCATAGAAGAGCTGTACAATTTTAAGGTAGTTGAAGTTTCTTATGTTGCCCCGAACTGGTTTGTCATTGGCATCCTCGTAGTGAGACATCGGAGGTGAAAGCCAAGAGAAATGGCATGGGGGACACTTATGTTTGACTGTAGGCCATCCTGACACCAGGAACAACATTTTTTACCTATCTGAATGTCTGGTGGGATATTTAAAACTCTTGAAAGAGGTGGAAAAATTCTCAGGGGTGGGGGACAGTCTGATGTCTGCAGGCACCCCCAGCCGCTATGTACTAAGTGATACTAGGAACCCTCAGTCCTTATGGCAACCACACCAAACTCAATTCCACACAGAAGTGAGTGAGCCACATACATATGTCCCACTAGACCCCCCACTAAATCAGCTTCCCCTAGCCAGCCCTTAAATATAGGCCAGGCCACTCTAACTGGAGAGGAAGTATGGAGAGAGGGTATCAGAGCCCAGAGACAGCAGTCAGAACCATGAGTTATAATGGCATATTTTCACGTTCTCTGTGTAGAACCTTGCACACAAGTTGCTAGGGCCCTCCTAGGGCCTTGTAAGGGGTCTACATAGTGGGAGGCCCTTAAGTGTGGGTCTCGCCAACTTCCCTCTCAACCCACTTCTAGTGTGTTTTGGCCAAAAGGGGGCATTGGTAAGGCCTTTGTTAACACCCTCTCTTCCTCTACCCCTCCAGTCCTAGGAGGGGTGTGTAGTGGCTTCCCGCCTATTAACCTCTGTCACTGCTCTGTTCAGTTTTCTGTTCTTATCAAACATTTGTGAAAAGTTACTGTATTAAATTTGTTCTACTGGATCACCTAGAATAGAGTTGTTTTCCTAACTGGGCCCTGATCCCTATTCTTGTTCTGCTTAAAAGAACATGCTCAGAAAATGTTGTCTATTTCTGAATTTGGCCTAAAGATTTTGTATGAATAGATGCTTGTTGTCTTCAGTAAACTTTTTATACGTGGCACCTAGTTGAGCCCACAGGTTAATCTGAGGGCCATTATATCCGTATGTACTTTTTATATTTGTATAATTTCTACTCTGTTTGTTCAGAGATAGAAAGGGTCGTTTTTCTCCATAATTGACAGATACATAAAAGATGACATATAGGATATTAAAAGGAAGCCATAATTGTCAGTGAGCACAATTCAGAACCCCTACAAGCACCAGACGTAATACATATGATAGGACCAAATTACAAAAAAAAAAAAAAAAAGGTACAAAGTGGTATCTGTAAATATTTTAAGCCAAGGAATCTAGTGGGATTAGAACTAGAAATGGAAAATGAAATTTTATTTCATTTGGAAAAGCGTGCCTGGGGGAAATAATGTATAATTCAGATATATCAGTACAAGAGAATACCAGGATAGTGCTGGTACTGAAAGAGGAATGAATCGTACTGACAACAAATTTGGTGCTGTGCTGTAATCAGAGAGTAAGAATTTTTTAGGAGCATAAACTGGACTGTAAATTGATACAGGAACAGCGAATTCGATGTTGGTAGTAACTGGTAAAAAGAGAAGACGCAACAGTACAAATTGCATTACAGAGAACTAGCCAATATGAGAGTGATGAGATTTTGTACTTCTTTGCCTTTTTCTGTATTGGAGACATTCTCATAAACAGGACACATTATTGTAAGGGACAGCAAAAGTTATTCAAACCCTAGAAGGTGAGAAGGAATCCTAGAAAATATCTGGTTGACCCCCTCATTGTACAGATGAAGAAATGAGAAGCAGAGAGAGAAATAGTTCACATCAGGTTAGCCACACTGGCCAAACAAGGGCCTGTCTTTCCCCTCAGAATTTTACTTCTGTAGGAACTGACAACTCTATAAATGTTGACTGAGAGAAAACTCGTAACGAACCGTGAGTGTCGATGATTATAAATGGTATAAAAAACACACACACAACATCTTTGCATAGATAAAAAGAATAATGTAATCAATGAAAATATCCTGTTATAAGAGTAGCTACTCTGTCTTCATTGTATCCTTGTTCTTCATTGTACCTTGTATCTTCATTGTATCCTGTTCTTCATGGTATCCTATTCTTCATTGTATCCTTCTTAGTGCCTACCTTGTGTCTGGCACAGAGAAGGCATTAAATAGATGTTGGATATTCATTAGCTGGATCATTGGTTGATGAGTGGGTAATTCAGTGGTTGGATGAATGGGAGGGAGGGAGGGTGGATGGTTGGAAGGATAGATGAGTGACCTTCAAGGAGGAAATTTAATCTGTTCTCTCATTTGCTGAAGAACAACTGACTTTGGCAATTCTGGGCCATGCTTTCTCAGAATGAACACAGCAATAAACACATTTTTTAATAATCCTAAACAGCAAGGGCTTCATATCAGGTAAAATAATAAAGCCAGTCTCATTTTCATGATCAGTAGACTTGAGATTTCCAAGAGAGGTGCCTAAGAGTGTCAATAGCATGGATAGTAATCATTTGCCTAAAATTACAAATAAGACCTCACTATCTGTGACTAAGTGGAGGAATACCAAATTAGCAAACAATCTGAATTACAGAGCACAATTTTATTGCTTTTGGAGACCTACAGGCAAATGGAGTAGGCTAATAAAATATTAGCTGAAAGAGATCATTGGGGGGAAACTCTTCATTAATTGATGAGGATGTGTAATTATCATCTCCTATAAGTAAAAGTACACCTCCTACAAACTTCAGGATGCTTTTAGGGAGTTCTCTGTATAAAAACATTTTCCTGGCATCTCTTTCACACTTTTAATGAGATATGGAAACTTTTCTCTTCACGCCACCCAGCCTCTGTCTGAATTTTCACAAGTTTGGGATTAGTGGAATTATTCTGAATCGGTGATGAGTTCCAGGATACCACTATTGTTGGTAACAACAGGCATCCTGTTGAGTGGTTAACTAGAGTTCTGGAACATGCGTTAGTGAGAAAAAGTTTCGTTTGAACATGCTTTCCCCCTGTATGGTTTGTCTGTCTTACTGATTAATTGTGTAATTATTAATCTGCTACATCTTATAAACTGACGAACGGAAAATTAGTCTGCCATTTCTTTCCCTCTTTTCTCGTCTGTGTGTAGCTGAGTTCAGTCACCATCAGCACTAAATTCCATTCAGAGTTCACAGCCATCACGATAGCTAGTGCAGTTTTAGGTTAAGCATATTTTATCCATAAATTGCTATATTTGGTTCTCGAGTTATTATTGCAGTTCCTTGGGGTACATTTAAATCCACCTTATTGTAATAGATTATGGAATATAGTGGCTAATGTGTCTAATGTAAAATAAATGACTATAATGATTTATGATGCGACACTTCAATTTTATTGAACATAAGGATCATTGTACTAAAATGGATGGTGTATTGCTGGTTTAGCATAAAATACTGAATAACATATTCAAGAAAATGAATGGCTCGGCCAGTTCATAATATTCTGCCCCTTCAGCTGAAAGGTCTTTAATAAGCAAGAGTGTCATTACACTTGAAAATGTATGTATAGGTAATCCATTATCTAGAACAATGACAGGGATCTGCTCCAGTCCTTATTAAAGAAGGGACTCTTTAGGAGAAAATGCCATTCTTTGGTCTTCCTGAAAGAATGATTTCCACCTAACCACGGGGCAACTATAACAGTGCTTAGCAGAATTGTAAGTGGCCCCCACATTTAAAAATTATCGCCTTAAGACTCTCTCATAACCTGCAAGACAGAGGCTAATTTCAGGAAGGTTTTGATTTTTTTTTCACCATTGTCCCCAGGCGATATCCTTAATGTTGTTTCTGTGTCCATTTGCCAACCTTTTGTTTTAACTCTTGCCAGGCCCATCATTTATAGGTACTCGTGCTGTGTCTTTCCCCTGAACTCCATGTTTGTGTTTGAACACTGAATAAGAAGGTAGATTTAAGAAGACCTGAGTGAGCTGTTAATTCTTATTAACTGTGATATTAAAGATAGTTTTCAGTGATATATTGAGCCAATATATTTGTGTTCTCAGGCCTGGCAGATAAAAGAAAATTCTTCTGTAAAAGGTAGCGAGTTTAAATTAATGGTAACAGTTCTATCTTCCAAAAAGTGGGGGGCCATAAAGAATAAGGGAAATGACGTGAACATTTTCTTCCCTTTGTGATCCTGTGATTCTTCCCTCTCAGCCCTGTGATTCTCCTGGAATCCAATGTGATGACATAGATAATTCCCACCAAATTAACTATATCCTCATAGCAACTTCTTAAGAGTATCCATCTCTTTCATGGGGAGGATAATTAGCTTTCCTCTTCTGGCATGGCTGTGCTGTTCTTAGGGGTGAGGGAACCTGAATGTTTTGAACCCAACTGCTGCATTCTGGGTAGGACTCTCATAAATTCCCTACCGGTGCTCCCCCTTAGCACATTCTGAGTTTATGCCCATCCTCCATCCCTCAGCCCAGACCAGCTCATCTGACTAGCCAAAACTGAGGCATGGTCAAGTACCACACAAACCTGTGATTGGGGGTCTTTTCCTTATAGACCAGAGAACTCAGGTCACCGTGATGCCATGCATCCGTGGCATTTTGGTTTCCTTCTCCTCAATAGCAGATTTCACCACTGCCTGAAAAGGCATGGGTCACAATGAGAAATAATGTGACCATGAAGTGAACAGTGGTGTGTGTGGAGTTAAGGAGTTTTACATTCCAGAACTGAAACATAATGTTGACAGTGGATCCTGCACTCTGTGGATTTCAGGCGTTTATTTGTTCAGGATACACTCTCGGGCCTTTTTTTTTTTTTTAATTATTTTTCTTGTTTTGAAAAGGTGACATAGCCTGGAACTAATCACTGCAGAAAGTAACTAGGGATATGTTGATATCCTAAGTGAATTTGGGAGGTCAAAGGCTTGTGGTAAAGCAGTCTATTTCTGGAACACCGTGGATGTTTACTCTGTAATCAACTAAAAATGAAAGTGATAAGGGCCATCTTTTTGCTAATGGGAATGTTGCTTTTGGATCTCTTGATACATTAATCCAGAAAAGACCAAGGCCAGGGGTGCTGAGATACTTCTGGCCCCAAAAGGTCTCCTGACCTCTACAACCTGCCCATCCTCCATTCCTAAACCTCAGGATTCTTTTCCATAATAAATTCTATGCTGTCATCGAACATCATCAGGATGTTTTCATAAAGCATATTAGGGCGTTTTCTTTGGTCTTCACACCTTCGCTATTTTCCCTCAAAATATTGTAGTAAATTTAAATGGTTCATAAGGTCTTACCACTGCCCCCTAAGACCTTGTTTTCTCTACATTATGCGCTCACACCAGCTTCAGTTTGAATTCCTGTCTGATCATCTTCGGGAACTGTTCCACACAGTATTATGGCTACAGAAAAGGAGCTTACCGGGCCAAAACACACAATCTAATGATTGGCCATTGAAGGGCCTACTTGTTCTGAGTACATTACCAATGCAGCAACCCCCTACCCCATGTTCCCCACGCCTTCTCCTTCCTGCTGCTTCCTCATACTGCGCTACCCACCCACCCACCCCCCGCAACAGCCTCTTGCTTTCACGTGTTCATCATGGCAAATGTCTCCTTGATTCTTTCTAAATTCTCATGTCTTACTTCTAGTACCAAGGTAATATTCAGAATCCAGGCTTCCATTTATGTGGGTCCCCTGGTAGAGTTACTGACGTTAACATGTCTTTCAAAGTGCTAAAGGAGCTTTTCCTGCAACCTAGGATTTACATACATATTTTGACCAGAGGTGATATTTGGCTTCTTTCCCAGTGAATTCATCCAACTATTTCTTCTTTCAGTCTTGAGTCACATATTAAGAACCCAGGTAAACCCTAGATGTTCTTCACTTAATCCCTTCAAAATACTTTGATAATTATAGAACAGAGGCTTTTGCCTGGGAAATACTGAGGTATGCACCCATCATTGATATTTAAAAGTATTTTTTTTTTTGTTTAATCTATAGCCTCCTTCAAATAATAAGCTGTATAAACCCATCAAAGGAGCTCTGGGTTTCTCTTTGGGAGCTCTGTTTTTCTAAATATTCTAGTGTCTGCGTGGTAATCTGCCTTCAGTGTAACAGGCAGACCCTGTTCTTGAGTCGGAGGGCTCAGTGTTATCAAGTCCTAACTTCTCCCCAGAAGGAGCTGAGTTCAGTGAGATACCTTCCAGATAAAAAAAAAGTTGTTTGGGGAGTTTGTGGAGGCAGGCAGTCGGAGGGTGGATGCTACCTTGATGTAATGGTTCTTAAGCTCATCTGGAAAAATGAAAAGTTGATCAAGGTGAAAAGAAAAAAGTTTGTAAACAGAGGCAAAGAAGAGAAGACCTCCTTTCCATTTAATAAAGTACATTATAAGCAGTGGCAGTTAAAACAGTGAGCTAGTGGTGTGGGATAGCAAGATGGGTGGACCAGCACTGAGTCTCGAGTGGTCCCGAAGACATAGGGAAAGTCAGTACATGAGGTGGTCATTCAGATGGTGCATTAGTGTATTATTTACTATGTGTTGGAGGAGAAATAAGGCAAGCTTTCTCCTTCATTCCTTCCACCCGAAATAAACTTCAGGCCACTCACAGAGGGTTAAATGATTGTAATGGGAAAAAAATAAAGTTCATACACAAAGTTCTAAAGGAAATCATAAGCGTACTTTATGCTAAAGAAGAGAAGACCTTTCTGGGAGTGACAGGAAATGCACGAGCTATAAAATAAAATATTGATATATCTGACTACAAAACAAAATCAGCTCTCACCAAAAGGCAAACAATAAGCTAGTGTAAGGTATTTGCAATACATACTTCAAAGATCTGACGTTTTTACTGAGCAAAACAATTCATTTATATATGAATATACATATGCACATAGAGACACACCCATGTGTAAATATACATATGAATACACATTTTAATTTCTCCAAATAGATTCATGATATCTATGTGCTTTGGGAAGATACACACCAAATGTTTTACCATGCTTTTGGGGATAATCTTTCATTTAATATAATTTTGTAATCTTATTCTTCTAATAGTACAAGCATGTATTATTTTTAAAACAAAATGAAAACCTTTGTTGATACTGTGTTTAACTTTGAATGACCCATAAATCAGTGGTTCTTACTCCTTTTGGCGACAAAGACTCCTTTAAGAATCAGATGAAAGCTATGGGTTCCGTTCCCTGACAGGGCACAGAAGTGTGGCTACTCCAAATGCCGCCTGAGTTATGAACCCCTGCTCTAAGTAGTTCTCCTAAAGTGAGTTAGTCACAGTTAGAATTGCTGCATAGCTACACCCAAACACAGTGGCTTAAAACATGGACCATGATTCTATGGATCGGAAATTCAGGCAGGTTGCAGCCGGGTACAGCTTGTCTCTGCTTCAGGTGAGGCTGTCCATGTATAACAGGTTGTCTGTGAGGATCCACTAAGGACTCACTTATTGTCTGGGGCCTTGGTCCTATCTGTCACCTGAGGTGCTTCAGCGCTCCTCCACGTAGCCTCTGTCCAGCAGAGTCCCGAGAGCTAGCCACATGGAGGCATGGGGCAGAAACAGAAGCCTCATGATCTTTGGAGACCTTGACCTGGCTGTCATACAGCATCATTTTCACCACATCTGTTAGCCAGAGCAAGCCACAGGGCCAGCCCGGATTCAAGGTGGGGGCAGTTAGACTCACAGTCTCTTTGCAGGGAGGGACGGCATAGTCATCCTGCAAAAGGACTCATGAGGTGGGGTTGGGATTGCTGTGACCATTTTTGAAAATCAGCTCCCACAGTTTTACTCTGAAAATGTGGTACTTTTAGCCAACATAGGAATTTGTCCATCTGTGACTGAACATTCATATTCAACAAAAGTAATCTCGGAGTGATTGTAAACTTATAACAGTTATCTACTCAATTTAAATACCCAAGGGCTTTGTTGTTGTTGCTGTTTGTTGGTTGGGTTTGTTTCTGTTTTTGTTTGCAACTTATTCAAAATTGCCCCATGTATGGAATGGAAAAATAGAAGCCATAAGTTTAGCTACTATATTGTCTTTCACCTGTTTTGATATAAAGATATTTTGCCCATAACTTGGAAAGCTCTAGTCTGGAAACTCTTCAGAAAAGTCATACTCTCCTGGATAATGAGAGCTCACGGATTTTGGTGCTGGATCTTTAGAGCCACATCAAGGGGAAGAACTGGGGGGATAAAACACGAGCCATGGCCCTAGGATGGATTAATGTGGTGAAAAGACATAAAAATTAAGGTTAATTTATGACCCCAAAGCCCAAGAGAATTTCCAGTTAAATGTGATAAGTTCAATCACAAGTTTATCTCCCTTCTAAAACATCAGTCAGACGCTAGGACTTCACTTTTCAATGACAACAGATAATCAAGAATCACTGGGCATACGAGGAAAGCTTCTGATGTAGAAGAGGCCCCAGAGTAAACAAACAAAAGAGGAACTTGAGGAAAACAGAAATCAAGGAAACAGAAGAAAACAATGAAAGTTCCTAATTTGCAGTCTCTGATAAATTTGAAGCTATTTTAATAAAGATCAGGAAGCTGAAAAGAAGAAACAAGGAAGAGCTCTTTGAAATAAAAGTAAAATCACTAGGGGTGCCTGGGTGGCTCAGTTGTTAAGCGTCTGCCTTCGGCTCAGGTCATGATCCCAGGGTCCTGGGCAGGGAGCCCCGCATCGGGCTCCCTGCTCAGCGGGGAGTCTGCTTCTCCCTCTCCCACTCCTCCTGCTTGTGTTCCCTCTCTCGCTGTGTCTCTCTCTGTCAGGTAAATAAATAAAATCTTTAAAAAAAAAAAAAGTAAAATCACTAAAGTGAGAAAAGATGTCAAATGCAAATTTTCTCATGGTCTCAGCTGTGGCTAAATTCAAGATCAGCAGATTCCAGATCATCTTTTTAGTCCCCAACAAGAGAATGTGAGATGGTTTTTCATTCCTTATCATCACCCACCTTAAGCATATGTGAGAGAAGGTGAGACTTATGGAGGAAGGGCAAGAGTGAGGATTTCTTGGGAGAGAGATGGTATCTTCTTTCTTGCTCATTTCCCGCTGGGGGAAAGGAAATTAACTTTTAGAGAAATATCAGAGCTGTTGCCACATGTCTCCCTAAAATGCGGGAGGACAGAGTGATTGGTACCTCACTGCCCCAACAGGAGAACAGGGAGAAAGGGCCGCAATGAGAACACACTCCATCCCACTGGTGCTTGAACAAATCTCTGTGCTTCCCGTGGGTCATGTGGGGCAACTCTAGAAAGGAGCAGAAATGGAGTCATCCTGAAAGGGACCCCTAGATGGGCAAGATGTCCCCAATTGTCTACTGAAACAGTTGCTTGATTGAGACTATTTTTAACACCTAGAAGAGGCCCAAATTTCTTTCAAAGGCAGGAAGAAAATATTCAAGATAATATGGTTGGCAGACTATGGTATTAAAAAATAATGCCCTGATTTCCTGATTTCAGCCTAGCAAGTCCAACTTTTTTTCAACATAGTTACATTTGTGGTCTTGCCATCCTTTAGCAAGTCCTTAGAGGATCAGTAGTTCCTGCTGTCGACCCCTGGAGTCTCTCCTAAAAGCCTGAGGCAATCTGAAAGTCACAACATCCTCTAATAGGAATGAAAATAATAGGTAGGCTAAATGAGAATATCAGGACATTTTCAAAAAATGTAGAATAAAAAGACAAAGGGATTGTAAAATAAGAGGGAGAAAAAAAAGAGTTAAATCAACCCAGAAGTTTTAACATTTGACTATTAAGAACTCCAGAAAGATAAAAGAGAACAAGTGGGTGGGAAGGGAATAAAAAAGAAAGTTTCTAAGATCCGAAGGACATGAAGTTTCATACTGAAAGGACACAACAAATGCTTAGGTACAGAAATTGAAAAATCAATAAATACAAAGATCCACACCAAGGAACACTACTGGGGTATTTCAAAATACCACATAAAAGAAGACTCGGACAGCACTCAAAAAAGGGAAAAAAGTCATACTGAAAGTAATTGGAATCAGAAAGGCATCAGATTTTTTAGTAGACACATTAGAAGAGGAAAAACATAAAAGCAGTATTTTTTATAATTCTAATTGGAGAAGGTTTTCAACCTAGAATTCTATACCTGCCTAAACTTTTTATCCGGTGCAAGCATAGAGTAAAGACATCTTCAGCTATGCACGGTCTCAGAATATTTCCCCTACACACTTTCCCGATGTTATCCTCAGGATTTGACTTTAGCCAAAGGAGGCACTTAGCTCCAAAATAGAAAGGATCCATGAAATAGAGTATCCAACACAGGAAATCAGAAATATAAAGCAATATCTAGACAGTGGGAAAGATAAGGTACCAAATGACAAACTGCACCCTTAGTCTAGAGAGAAAGGGGTTCAAGCTAGATCAAGAGAATGAGTGCTCTGGGAAGGAGTTCTCCAAAGAGGGTGTGAAAAGGAGTTGATATATTATCTGGTCTATTAGACTATTGGAAAATAATACTTATAATGGGACACTTAAAAGAAAATTAAGGATGTGTAGAAAACTGAGCAAATTTTTAAAAAGAAGTAATTATGAACTCATGTGTGCAAGAAATGAAAAAGAATCCTAGTATACTACTTGCCTCTGTAGTAAATAATAGTACTAAAAATGCTATTGATTTCACAAAACTTTATTAGAAACTATAATTATTCTGATATATCATTATAAATATACACTTAAAATGGAATGAGGAGAATGATGTAAAAGCTAGATCTTCATGTCTCATAAAGAATATCAATATATAAAGTATAAAATTGATGTACTAAGAAATATTAATATAGGGAATTTGGCAGTCTGGACACCAGAATAAATTGCTTAAAGGAGATTCAAGGGAAAGAGATGGGAGTTCAGGGTATGGGGAGGGAGGGGTTACATGTTATATTTCTTTTGTCACTGTTTTATTTTTTTTAACATACACTGTTGTTTTAATATGTTTTAACATACACTTTGGCAAAGAAATTAGAAGGAAACACAGAGAAGGATATCCAACATGGATTGATTCGATTCCATCATTCAATATTATTTGTCGGTCACCTTCTTTTTTCAAATGAGTGTGAGTTGTGGAGGGTGTAAAGATGAGACACCGCCATCTTCCCTGTGGGGGTTTGGCATAGAGAGGGAGGAAGATAGGGGATTGGTGTAGTGAATGAAGAACGCCGGCTGAGTGTAGGCTCCACCCACACTTGGGAGCCAACTCCGAGCAACCTTTGTGCCTGTTTCCTCATCTGTATATGAGAATGGTAATAGAACAAACCCGTTGTGCAGGTTTGTTGGGAGGATTAAGTGAGCAGATACAGAGAGTGCTTTGGTACTTAGCACATGGTAAATGCTCGGTAAGCAGCAGTTATCACTGGAACTTAGCTAGTAACGTACACGTCACGAAACGGTAAGTGCAGTGCTAGAAGGCCACCCAAAATGCTTAGGAAACCAAGCCCGTGGGTTTTTAAAAATAATTCCCTGATAGGGCGCCTGGGTGGCTCAGTTGGTTGAGCGACTGCCTTCGGCTCAGGTCATGATCCCAGGGTCCTGGGATCAAGTTCCGCGTCGGGCTCCCTCCCTGATAAAGATAATTGTTGGGGCGCCTGGGTGGCTCAGATGGTTAAGCGTCTGCCTTCGGCTCAGGTCATGATCCCAGGGTCCTGGGATCGAGTCCCGCATCGGGCTCCCTGCTCCTTGGGAGCCTGCTTCTCTCTCTCTCTCTCTCTGCCTCTCATGAATAAATAAATAAAATCTTTAAAAAAAAAAAAAAAGATAATTGTTAGTTCCAGGGCCCTGACTGTGAAATGAAGAGCTTTGCAAAAGCAATCCACCATTTTGACAGATTTCCGGAACGCAGCGCGTCCGTGTGTATTTGCTTGGCCTCTGTATCCAGCATTTTGCACGTCAGGCTGGGTTTGGCACTTCCTTACCTTCCCTTGGCTCCACGGGGTCCATCAGGGCAGTTGCCTCTTAAGGTTTCTGCCCCAGCATAACTGCTAACGGCATTCATCCCATCTTCTGGCTGTCAACTGAAAGGCCACGGAGAGTTTACTTCCGCAGAGGAGCCCTGCTGAAGAAGAGATAACCCAGCCAAAGAGCCAGAATCCCACATGTTTACTTTTTACAAGGGCAGACAAGCAAATACTGAGCCTGTGCTCCTGAGGTCCTTATCTATATGTTCTCTGCTATGTTCTTTTCTTGAACTGATTTTGTCACTGATGCAACCACAGAACAGACCAGAGGAAAGCACCATAGAGAGTGTGATGCATCCAAGTAGAGGAATTTTGTTGGAGTATATAGTAATATAGCCATTCATAAACTTTCAGAGTCAAGTCAATAAATCATTTATTTGATGATTAACCAATAAGCAGATTTTTAAAAATATGCCAAACACGCTGTAACCTTAGGAGGAAAATAGGGAAGAAAATTATGTATTCCATATGATCTTATCTCTGTAAGAAGAAGAGGGAAAAAAACAACTGGAAGGAAATAAACCAAGATGTTAAGAGAGGTCATTCTGAGTTCAAAGATTATGAATAGTTTTTATTTCCTTCCTTATTCCTTTTCTTTTCTTTTTTGTTTTTATTTAGAAAGTCTATTATTTTACCAGGAAAAAAATATATATGATTTAAAAATAAGTAGTAATAGCCCCAAGATAAATAACACAAATTTAATTCCACAAATACTTGAGTACTTATTTTCTAATATCCTGTTAGATGCTTTTAGAATTCAGTACACTTTGGTAATGAAATTTATTTTATTCACTTAGTATTTAGTTTAATGGTATCTTATTTTTGCCATTTTCCTCAGATTTTAAACCTTTTGCAGGCAAGAACCAACTGTTAGACTTCTCTGTAACACAAGTGCCTGGGTCAGTTCTCTTCTGATATCAAGCACTTATAAATACCCCAGCCTTGGAGAAGGAAGGAGTATGTAGTTCCCACCAACTACAGATACTTAGACCAAATTCTCAACAATGACATGAACCATTGGAATATGGCCGCCTCTCTCATTACTTGGAACTTCACTGAACTGTTCCTAAGTTTAGTGCCAATTACCTAAAGGTTAATGTGCTGAACAATACCAGGAGAATTAGGGTTTTCCCAAGAAATGGTCTGTGGCACATTATGTTCAGGATGAGAGAGTGTGATTGCTCGCTTGGGAGCCCCAGAGTGTCCTGTGGTGCTTCTCTCAAGTAGTGTCCTACCCTGTGAGGCTTAAAGGGAGGAAATCAAAATGATAGGGAAGTAAAGGAAGCTGGGCAGAGTATGTACATATCCTTAGGAACTATTTGCAACTCCCCATGCATGCAGTGATGAACACCCCCCTACCCTCATGGAAATTACATTCTGATAGGGAAGCTCCAGTAGATCCCAGTCTGTTGGAAAGGGATACCGTTGACAAGCGAGACTGTGTGAAAAGAGAGAGCTTTGGAGTTGGGTGCTAAAGAGAAGAGGCAGGAACTGGAAATGCATATTTTGTTCTCTTTTGTAGTTAGTATTCAGTTTGGTTATGTCAACCACTATCACCACCATCCCGCACCCTACTCTCCCCCACACAAAAAAAGAAAAAAATCAGAACAGGTTCACTATAGAATTGTATGGGAAATCATTCCACGTACCAAAGGTAATAAATAATTTTTTTTAGGAACATGATTCTCCAATTCAGGATCCTAACCATCACCACTGTAGCTATTTTAGGAAGCTTTTCATTCTTCAGAGAGAACTTACAGCAGTTATTTGAAAAGTTCCTCTAAGCTGACAGAAGGCCAAATCTCAAGGGGCTTTAGCAAGAGGAACAATCAATCTCGTCTCCTTCACTTGCACTTTGTTCAGTCTGCTCCAGAAACCGGATTTCTTGATGTGACTTGGACACATCAGGATCCTTCCCACCTCAAAGCTTTTGCTGTTATTGTCCTCTGTGCCTGGAAGAAGCTTCCATTGAATATTTATTACTCTTTCCTGGTCACATTTTTCAGTTTCTTGTTCAGAGGACTTCCCTGACCACGCTAGCTACGATGTCCCCAAACACCCTTTATCCTGCTTAATTTGTCTTTACAGTACTTATTCTTTCCTGAAATTTTAAGTATTTATTTGCTTATTTATTAATCTGGTTTTTCCCTGAGAATGTAATTTCCATAAGTATAGATTTCTTGTTTGTCCTCTTCCCTGCTACATCCCCAGAGCCTAAAAGAGTAGATGATGCAGTGGATGGTCAATAAATATTTGTTGAATGAACAAATGGATTGATTTAATTGAATTGAGTTTTCCTAGAGGTAAAATTGAAAGCTCAAGAAAATGAGGTCTAAAAATTGTAAGTTACCTCTACAAATAATTAACAGTATATCCTTCACTGAATCATAGGCTTTAAGAATAAAATCACCACTATTGAGCACCCCAAAGCACACAGGAGTAAGGAAAGTACCAAAACATTAAAGTTTCCTTGGGCTTACTTGCTATATTTTGGTCATATAAGATGACATGACCTGTAATTTCCAAACCCACTCAACTTTGAGAGTTGCAGGAGGCATCCAAAGGGAGACCTAGAGATAGCATCTAGAGGCTATGTTTACCAAGGGAATACTCTGGTCTAAAGGTCCCCTGGCTATTGTCACACTGTTTGTTTTTCCTGATTGGAATGTGTGGCGCTATTTGGGGGTGGGCTAGTGTCTAAATTGAATGGGTGAAGAGAAACAGAAAGACCTTCTCTTTGCCACCTTTGTAGAAAGGCGGCTGGGAATATATGTACTGAATTACCTGCTGTCGATTATTGTTGGCTTTGGCTGGAGTCATTTACCCTCTCTAGTTACTTTGACATATGGCCCAAAAGGCAGCTGTCAGCCTGCCTTGTTCTTCACCAATCCCTTATCCATAGGAAAGTTCTTAGGAAAAACTCAACAAACTGAACTCACCCTTAGGAGCTTCTGTGGATTTTTGGAGAACTCAGGACAACCTGATTATCCCTAAGAGGATAAGTCAGTCATCTATTCATTCATTTAAGTTCATCCAGGAAAGTAAGGCTGACGTTCAGCCGTTTGCAGTAGTATATCTGTTCTGGTTATTACAATAAATATTTGTGTACCACATGGTAAATAGCCATTATTACCCTGAGCAGCCCCGTCTCCCAACCAGAGTCACCTGGATTTTCCCACAAGAATCCCTCACTAGACCTTCCCCAAATCACCACTAAAAGGTGATTGCCTCACAGCAGGGAGCCTTCTGGAACAGGTCTGTGAGAAAATAGCTGGGGTCTGTTCTGAGTAGCAGCGCCCATTACCTTTCATATGATAAATATTTGAATATCTCCCTGCCCAACACTGTAAGGAATGAAACCTTCCTTTGAAAGTTCTATGTCCTTTACTTCGTAACAATCCAAGCATAGCTGAACAGAGATGGAGCTCATGAAATCTGAAAATATTAAGTGGTTTCAAAACATCCTAAAGGAGAAGTCTCCCAGGACCTATTTCAGTTGCCTTGCCTTACCAAAACAAACCTCACACCCTTTGCCTAATTTGAGAGCATTTCCAAAGGAAGGACATTCTGGTTTTACCATGTACACCCACGAGTACATGAGCTCTCTTTCTCTCTCTCCATTCCTGCATTTGCTGCCATGGCTGGGATAGATGAGTATTACATTCTCAGGCTCCATTGTGGCACTTCCAGAGAAGGTCTGAGGACTGGATCCAGCTAATAACATATATTGTGATGCTTGGCCACCTGTTCGTCTTCTGGAAAAGAACTTTGTCCTCAGTAGTTTCCACATAACACTTCTTGAATCTCACATAACTCTGGCAAGTTTCTATACCATGCTTTAGACAGTGTCTCAGAAATAAATTAATGAGAGCCCCACTGTGGAGATGACCAGCAGCTTCAGGCCTGCAGGAGGTCCTGAGTAGGGTTAAAAGCTCTTGCACAGGCATATGAAAAACAAGACCTCAGCCTACTAACCATCAGGAAGGAACACATAAAGCAAGACCGAACACTTGGGACCGAATGTCATTGATATTAAAGTACAGCTACCTGCTGACATTTTTCTTCCTCTGGAGAAGAGTGTAGGGGGTGGGTGCTGATCTCCCTACTCATTAGGCTAGGCTGATTCCAAAGGATTGTGAAGGGCCAATGGAAGGAAAAGGGGCCAGGGTGGGGAGGGGGCGGACTTTCACGTACTGCTGTAGCTACCTCATTGTGCTATATTAACAATATTCATTCCTTTAGGGAGTTCCTTTGGTGAGTTGCTTTCACCTCCATGGAATAAAAGCTTAACCTCCCAATTACTGGACTCCTAGATTTAACCATCCCTCTATTTTGAGTACTGTTTTCTTCAAAACTTCAAGTCCATTCTTCACTGCACAAGGGATGAGGCATCAGCATCAAGCTCCTTTCTGTAGGAAAAAGAAATAGAAATGCAGGTTCATATCAGTCCTCATGCCTCCAATTTTATTTTATAAGCAGCCTAGACATGTAAATCAGTGCGTGGTGCTGACCAAAACAAAACATGACTTAGAAAGCAAGAAAAGTACTTTATTTTTCATGTAAAGTATATGGCTCCTCAAAGCAGGAAAGCAATACTTTGCCTCCCTTCAACCTTCCCATCCTTGGTAATCAGATTTGGTTAGACAGGTGATAAACAAGATTTTAGGGGGAGGCTCTGTCTTGGGGAGAAGACACAAAAAGGAGGTAGATCAAAATCCTAGTAGGGGCGACTCTTGATTTCTGCTCAGGTCATGATCATAGCATCATGAGATCGAGCCCCATGTCGGGCTCCCGCTCAGCGGGGAGTCTGCTTGAGATTCTCTCTCCCCTGCCCCTCCTCCTTGCGTGCTCCTCCCCATCCCCATGCACGTGTGCTCTCTGTCAAATAAATAAAAATAAATCCTTAAAAAAAAAAAAGCCTAGCAGGGAATTTTAGGAGAGCTCTCACTTTGGGGAAGTTATCAACCAAATGTGAAGCAAATGAAAACCAAGTGTCAGTTGGTTCAGCAAATAATTATGAAGAACCAAGCCTACTGGAATTGCCACTTTGGTTGCAGGTTGTCTGAGCACGTGTAAAATCATTGTCATTAATCACTTAATATCAAAATTATCATCCATCCTATCTTCTGATATTCTCTCTATAACGTCAGAGGTGCTGAATTGTGAACTAAATAGGCGTGGCCCTTGCCTCTCAATCTGTTTTCATTTGAAAGAACATGAGAACAGAAACTAATGGATTAAACACGAAAGGTTTGCCTCTACAACTCAATTAGTTTTGTACCTGAGTGAATTAAGAGAAGGTGTTCTCGGAGATCAGAGATCTTTCATATTGATCCTGTAGCATCTGGAACAGTGCCTGGTATGAAGCAGGCCCTTGGTGCCTGTCTGTGCAGTGGTCAAAAGAAAGGAATAAGTACACAGGGTATCCATAAAATCTGGAAACATAGGTGAATATGCACAATGTCCTCAAGAACATCTTCCATCTGTGAAAAAGTGAAATACCATTATGTTTTCAGACTTCATGGGTATGCTGTAGTTTGCGGAAAAGGATCATAGGACTTACTACTTATTCAGGGTATAGACAGAGGAAATTGAGCACCAGTTTTCCAATTATTCAACAAACACTTTGAGAAGAAGCAATTTTTTTTAAGGCTCTTTGAATAAAGCAAGAGGGATTTGAAATTTTATCAAGGGAAGAGGTTTGGCAGAAAGGTGAACACAAATTGTTCACTTCTCCCTTTGGTGTGATTGAGTCTCCCATTTACCTTTCAAATCTTTGTGTCTTTGTTTAAATCAGTGGGTTCTGGACTGGGGACAGTTTTGCCCCCTCCCCCCACGGGGAATATTTGTCAAAGTCTAGAACTATTTTTGGTTGTCACCAGTGGGAGAGGAGAGCCATTAACATTTAGTGGGTAGAGGCCAAGGATGACGCTAGATACCCTACAATGCACAGGACAGCCCCTCACAACAAAATCATCCAGCACAAAGGGTCAGTAGTGCCAAGGCTTAGAAACTGCAGTTTTCATGTACATTGGGAGAGCTTTACCTGACGAACCTCAAACTATGCTAACTTCCTGTGATGTCTGCATTTCACGATTTACTTTCCTTCTGTAGTATTTATCACAGTTGTAGTTAAATACATCCTATTTGTTTCTTCTGTTAAAACCCCAGCCTTCCAGAAAAAGAAATTGTGTGTATCTCATTCACCACCACATCATAGAGTCTCTCACAACGCCGGGCCCATAGTGCGACCTCAATAAACATGTGTTGAATAAATAAATCCACAAATGGCTAATAGAAAATAAGCACAATAGGCAGCCCCGTTAAGTAGAGTTGTAGCTGTAGCAATCACCTGAAGTTTGTCAGATGGTCCTGGATTTCTCCTCTGTTTCACTTCAAGAAAGCAATGAGTTTATCTGTGGTGTCAGGGGAAGGGAGAACTAATCATCAAACTCCTCTGTGTACACACTTTTAATTTACAGACTTACCGCAGTATTTCAGCAGTTCAGTTCTTTGTCAGTAAAGGAACTGGGATATCAACCATGACAAAAAATCTTTGGAAGTTGAATGAGGATTGATCTTGTGGCAAAAGCCCTTCACTGGCTCCCACAGTACCCTTTCAGGTTCACTTTCTCATTCTCTCTTGCAGCCAGGTGACATGGGGCTTGTCAGTGGGATAAAGGGGAGATGTGTTAAGACAGAATTTCTGGAAGAGCCTTTGTTTTCCTCACGAAAGGGAGAAGCAAAACTGGCACCAGACTTCTTTCTCCTGATTGGAACCAAGAGTGCAGTGCCTACCCTGGGACTAGTTGTTCAGTGAGAAAATTTACCCAGCTTTGTTTAAGCCTCAGTAGTTAGGTTTTCTCTTACCTGCAACTAAACACAGTCTGACCTGATGAGAGATTCTTTTGCCTTGGCAACCGATCTTTCTCTGTGGTCTATTTAATGATGCAAGAGCAGAAACAAAGATGGTAGCCATCATGGTTTGGCCTGGGCTTAAATCTCATTGAAAGCATGAAGTAAATAAAAGAATCTGAGGTGAAAGATTGTGACATTGAAAGATGAATGGAGGAGTCTAGGCTATAGTATAGTGAGTACAGCAAAGAGATTTAAGAGGGAAAATAATCATATACTTACAATACAGAGGGTACCTGGCTGACTTCCCACCTACATTTGGCAGACCTTTTTTGTTGTTGTGAGTGGGTGAATAGATGAGAATTTCAGATGCAGACTTAAAGGTTCTGCATGGAAGGGAAGACCTTAGAATAAAGCAGCTTTCCTACAAATTTTTGTGGATCCAGGCTTCAGAATACTTCTACCTCCTTCTTCTCCTCTATTTTTCTCCACTAGACTGAGAATCTTGGAGATGGGGACCAAGACCAAGATGTCTTCTTGATCTCGATTTCTCTGTCCCAGGAGAGTGCCATTCCTACAGGCCATTCTCAGTCAATACTCTCTCAACAGAACACTTAGTTTTCTTCCCTTTGGTCTTTAAAGTGGGCAATTCTAAAATGAAGAGACAAAGTCTGGAGGAGACAGATTTCATTTTTTCCTCTTATCTCTTGTTTTTTAATCACAACCAATGGTTCCTATAGTTTGAAGAGAAGGGTTAGGGAAAATCCTGAAGGGGAAAAATAATTTATTCAAAAAAAGAATATTTTGAAAAGGAAATTTTCCCGAATTATATTCCTTGGAACCCAGTGCTTTAAATAAATGAGTAAATACATTTTTTTTTTTTTTAGGAAATATGGAGTCTACCGGTTACTGCTTTTGATATGTCAGCAGGTGCTGTGTCTTTCCAAGTGGTCTGAGGTTTGCTACTGTTCAAATCCCTCTTTATATAACCCAAAAAGGGTTCCAGGACAAGAAAATCATGAAATAATGATTACCCAATCACTTGCTCACTTGTGGCGAAGTTTGGGAACTGCTGCTTTACATCATGAGGATAATAAAGGAGTGTACAGAAGGAAGGGCTAAATGAATAGAACAGGGAAATTCAAGCAGAGAAACACAGATGTTATGAAAGGCAAGTTTGAGTTTCATTTTTGCCATGACAGTTTCTAAATGTGTAGCTTAGCATGAAGACGAAAGAAAGGGTGTTGGCAGAAGTTTTAAGCCAAGAATCAGGAACCTGGCAATATATTCCAGACACTTCCTCTGAGTAACTTGGATCACCTCTCTAAATGGATTGCCTCAAGGATAATGGGATAATAAAATCTTTCATTTCTTCTTTTACCTTCTCATATTTGAAATGAAGCTCAACTTGGTGGAGAACTTTTGATTTAGTTAAAGAAGAATCAAATAACATAAATGAAAAGACTTGCTCCTTTGTGAAAAAGTTATGTTTATTAATTTTTGTCTGAGTTTCTGAGAATCTTGGGCAAGTTTCCACGTTAACAAATCAGGAACTGTTAACTTCTGAGCAATGTCTATGGGAGAGAGACTTGCAAGTGGTTGGGTCAATTAGCAAATAAATGAAATAACTTACCATAGTAGGGTATATGTAATGAGCACTGTCAAAGTAGTAAACTGAGTCAGGATTGGGCCTACCATTGTGTTTCAGAAGTATTGAGTTTGATACTTGGTGGCGAATTTTAAAGTTCAAGTAAACAAGCACGTGGTTTTTCCTTTTGACTGAATTTGAAAGCTCTAAGATGGAAACCCAGAAGCCATAAACATTTATACAGCTTGGCAAGCTCTTCATTATGTAAATACTTTGTGAAAACAACTTTGGTCCATAAAGTATTAATGCCATTTGGTAAAAATCAGTTTTTGTTTGGTGTGTCTTTTGAAGCTAGTGTGACTCCTCGTTATTCTATATGACTATAAAAGCTTTTTGGAATCAAATCCTAATCCCAACATGTTTTTCTTGTTCATTTAAACCTTTTATATACATGTGGGAGCCAGAGAGAGTAGAAAGCTTTTGAGGGATTAAGGTTAAATTGTTTGTCATTCTCATGCACGCGCTCTGAAAGGTATTTGCCATGTTTGTGTTTGTAAGTTAGGATATACATTTGTGTTTTGAAGAATTTTCTTTTTCCTTTTATGCTTATTTTTTTGGTTTGCAAACATAGACCATCTTAATATGGGAGAGCCAACATGCTGAAGTTTGGTTGTTTGTCTTACCACCTTGTAAAAATGTCTGTGGGTGTTGATTGGCTAGGTTAGCCCCTGATTCAAGCTTCCAAAGTGAAGTTTTCTCAACCCAAAACCAATAGTAGTAATACCCCCAAGGAGCAGAAAAAGCCTAAACAAACAGACCTCACCAAACCTCCTTGTTTAGAGCTGTAAGAGTCAAATTTCGCCTCTGGAATATTTTTGTTGTTGTTGTCTTTATCATGAAAAAGAAGCAACTGAGGCTGCTGAGCAGAAATTCATAGTACTTTCTGCCCACGTCCAGTAGCCATAAGATTGACAGATGAGGTTGATCTACTTGAAATTCTATCAAAGGATTAAAATTTAAATGGACTCAGGACAAACTTCATAAGATTTTTGTCTTTTGGTGTAGCTGCAGATTGAAGCAAATGAGCATTTGTTCCTCAAAAGGTGATCCTGTGTGAAATGAACTGTATCAGTTAGCTTTTGCTATAAAAGGAATATCTCCAAAACCTGTAGCTTACAAAAAACCCCACCATTTAATTTGTTCATGATTGTAGAAGTCTACATTTTGGGGTGGACTCAGATGAGTGGTTCTTCTGATCTGGGTGGGCTTGTCTGATCTTCGTTAGGTGTTTGCTCATGCGTAAGTGGCCAGGTGCTGGGTTAGTTGTGGATGGTCTGGTCTAGGATGGCCAAAGCCAGGACAGCTGAGGCCTTTCTCCCTGTGGTCTCTCAGCCTGGTCCTTGTTCAGATAAAAATTCCATACCTTTTTCATTTATATATAATCTGTCCCTGTCTCTCAATTCTTTTTCTCATGTCCTTAATCATATTAAAATATCCCCAAGGGCAACATCCTCTAGCCTGGTCGCCTAAATTTTCTTGAGACAGGGAGTGAAGAGAAAGGCAACATTTCTTCTGATTTATTTTCAAAAAGTTTTAGGGTTATTTGTGGGTTGTTTTGTCTGTTTATTTGTTTTTTTGGTCATCAGCCCCAAATGCTTTCAGGCAGGAGCCACAATCCAAACAAAACTAATTGATTAATTAGATGGTCAAGTGGTTAAAAACTGATAGCTAAATGAATTAGCATTAGTACTGAATTTATTGCTTTTTATTTCTACTTCCCATTTCCTGTGTGTCTCAGAAAAGCTCACCAGTCCGTGACAACATTGCCCTGAGAAACTTCATCCCATGGCTAACATGGGACACCACTTATAAACTCTGCAGCCACTGCAGAATGTGCCCTAGCTGTCCCTCACCAATTAATCAGGAAGCTTGAAGTGACTGATTGCAGCCTCCATCAACACAGGATGTTTTGACACAGCTGTTTGGACAAGGCTGTTTGAGGTCTCCTACAAGGCTTGCTGGCATTTGGGAGGGGACACGGCCCAAGGGTGAAGGTTTGAAAGCAGTCACTCATCTCTCATCCAACAGTCAATATTCAGATGCATACTGGAGAGCACCTATCCCATACTAGGCCCCCAGAAGGAGACCATGGTGAGCAAAATTGACATCAACTCGGCCCTCATGAGGCTCGAGTCAAGTTGGTGAGAGAATGGTTCATTACTAATCTTCCAAAAAGTTACAAGTTGTAATGCCTGTTGTGAAGAGAAAGACTTGGGTATATATGGTTTGAGGACAGGGAGGAATGTTTGAAACTGTGGTTGTTGAGTATGAAAGAGCAGGTTGACCAAGAAAACAGCAGATTACCAGGTGGTAAAACTAACACTGTGAAGGTACCCTGGATTTTCCCCCAGAGGGTTTGGCCGCCTGGGTGCAGAGCGTGGGCAATTGGACAGTTGGCTATGTCCATGGCCAGTTGCATGCAAATTGGATTTCATGAAATTATCAAGGTACAAGGGAGTCTAAAGCATAGGCAGGAAAGTTCAGAAATGATAAAATGTGGAATGTAAGCTCAATAATATCAGTGAAGAATGATGAGACACCCCCCACCACCACCACCGCCCAGTGGCAGATGACCAGTGATCTTAAGCCTGTGAAGAGGTAAAGATTTGGCTCATCTGTGGAGTGTCCATCCCATCTAAAGGCCATCATTGTCACTCACCTGAAAATGATACTTGAGAGTGTTCTAAAAAAATTACCAATGACAAGTAACAAAGATTATTGTCTATAGGCACACTTAGAATAAAACTTCATTTTAAAATCTAATTTTTGTTTATAAAATTCCCTTCATTTAAACTTATTTTCCCAAACCCACTGACAAGGGAGTCCACGTAAGGGGCCCCAATGCTGCAGGAGATAGGGTAGTAACGGAAGCCTGCAGCATGTTTAAACATCTTGTAAAATCAGCAGAAGGCCTGGACGCTTGTGCTCTTTAAACCCACACCAGTTTCCAGGATTTGTATTTTCTGAGGAAGGGAATGTGTATGATGTTGTGAAATGGTTAATACAATGACGACTGCAGCCATTCACGTGTGTTCATCCCTGGCCTGCAAGACACGGGGCACATCCCATTAATAGTGCTGGTGATGCTGCATGAGACTCTTCTCAGGAAAGGTCTCCTCCTTTGGCCTTCCTGTCAACTAGTCTATGAGGGCCCTCTTGGCCCTGTTGTCCCAGAATCCATGCAGGTTCTCTGATTACCCCAAGTCTCCAACCCAGTTCCAATCTTGTATGGCCCACCTATATCTTCTCTCATGATCTTCATGGGAGTCATGGGCTGAAAGACCACATTTAGGCGATTGCCTGGTAACAACAGTTTGTGGGATCCAACAGATGCTCCAGAGCTTAAATCTTTCTAGATTTTTTTTTAATTGAGACATAATTGGCATATAACATTATATTAGTTTCAGGTACAATATAATGATTTGATTTATGTTTATAATGCAAAATCTTGCCACAATAAGTTTCGTTATACCATTGATCACACATAGTTACAACTTTTTTTTGTGTGATGAGAACTTTTAAGATCTACTCTCGTAGCGACTTTCAAATAGAGTATTATTAACTGTGCATTACATCCCCAGGCCTTATTTATAACTGGGAGTTTGTACCTCTTAACCACCTTCACCCATTTGGCCCACCTCCTCCCCTGCCTCTGGCAACCACCAGTGTGTCCTCTGTATCTGTGAGTTTGGTTTTTCTTTGTTTATTAAGACTCCCTATGCAAGTGAGATCATACAGTATTTGTCTTTAACTTATTTCATTCAGTGTATTGTCTTCAAGGTCTATTCCCCTTCAACTTTCTGCTAAATGTACATAACTTCTTGGATCCTCAGTTTCTTCACCTGTCAAATAGGGTTGATCAAGTACTGATCTGAGATAGAGGAAAGCTGTATCAAATCTTATTTATAAAACATCTTAAATCTTAACTGGGACTGTTTCTATGTAGCGATTTCTGCTAATTCTTATGGCATTGATTCTGCTAAATTTAACCATCTTTAATATTTCATATTTGTACATTACATACAGGTACCCATATGTCACATTCCCAAGCAATCTGATTATTCCAGTAGATATCTTTCCCTTATCTTGGACAAAAAGTGTAACTTAGCTGTAGGATATCCAGAACTGATTGTGTGTACCTGTCCAGATGCTACCAAGCAATACAATTTAAAAGAGCACAATAGAGCGTATCAGCATACCCTATCCATAAAAGGTATTTGAGAGGTGCCTGACGGGCTCATTCGGTGGAGAGTGCTACTCTTGATCTTGGGGTTGTGAGTTTGGGCCCCACACTGGGTGTAGAATTGCTTAAAAATAAAATCATAGGGGCGCCTGGGTGGCTCAGTCGGTTAAGTGTCTGCCTTCGGCTCAGGTCATGATTCCAGGGTCCTGGGATCGAGCCCCGCATCAGGCTCCCTGCTCAGCAGGGAATCTGCTTCTCCTTTTCCTTCTCCCTCTGTGTGCTCACTTACTCTCTTTCTCTCTCTCTCTCTCAAATAAATAAACAAATACATCTTTTTTAAAAAAAATAAATAAATAAAATCTTAAAAATGAATAAATAAAATAAAAAGGTATTCGAGACTGAGTCTCCAAAATATGTACAGGGATATATATATATGCTCCTATATTAATATATTTTTATATTATCAAATCATATAATAATGTGTATATTAAGAGATGATATAGGTAAAGTATACAATATCTTAGATAGTTTCATTATATTAAAATTAAAATTTTGGTACCTCACTAAAATATTATTTTAATAATATTTATGGTGGGGACAATGTCATAGCTTATAAAAGTGTGAGCAGATTGTAAAAGTGTCAACTCTGCCTGTTTTTTAAATTTGCTTCAGCTTGGCGGTCTCTTTGCAGGAGTCCTTGAAGCCACGTGGCCATTTGAGACAGGTTAGTGAAATTAAAATCAGGTAATATAATTTGTAAATCCACCAAGGGGCATAAGTAAAGAGTGATACTTTAAAATAAGCTGAAAGCAAATGAACAAGTAGGGATCATAATCTTAAATCCTTTGGGTTGTGGAAATTTCGTATCACCTATGATACAAGACTTAAGAGTTAAATCAGAACAGGAGAGTCAGTTGCACTTAAATGTTAGTAAAGCTTAAGGTTTTTCCTTTTTAAATTACAAATTAATATACATAGAAGTTCTCATTTTTTTTTCTGAATTTCAGTACATTAGTGGTTCCCAAATTGAGTGCACATCAAAATTAACTGGAAGGCTTGTTAAAATATTGCTGGGCCCCACTCCCAGAGTTTCAGATTAATTTGATCTGGGGCAAGGCCTAAGAATTTGCAGTTCTAACAAATTCCCAGGTGTTGCTGATGCCGCAGGTCTTAGGACCATACTGTGAGAACCACTGTAATAGATCACCTTGAAGACCCCTGGGTTGTATCCTGTCCCAGACCTTTGATATATATAACACAAATGTAGTTGAGATCAATGCTATCAAGAAGAAATGTTCCCATAACATTTCGGTTTACCCATTCATGTCTTCCATTTCCCTACCACGCAGTGCATCTTATCCTTTGCCCTTCCCCCACAATGGAGGCGGAAAGGGCCCAGAGGACAAGGGAAGGATGGCGCATCCTCTCTATGAATGCAGCTGACAGTTTGCACTACCTGGTGAATTCATGGCCTCAGCATGTTTCCCTGGGGTGAATTAATTGCTTTGCTTTTCCTTTTCCTTTGCATAAAGCCAGGCAGATTTGTCCCCTGTTTGGACAAGACCTTGTTGCTAGCACTTTCCAAGGATGGCCAGAAAGTGGCTGCTGTATGAGGTTGATAGTGTTGTCAGGAATTCCAGGGCGGGGTATTGTCATTTGAGTTGGGAAATGCTAACTGAGGTCAATTCCAGTTCAGTTTCCTACCTACAGAATTATGGCAGGACGTAAGTTTGGCCTGCGTGAGATGAATAGGTCAGCAGAAACGTATTCTTGTCTTCCTAATAGCAGACAACTCTATTTTTAAGCCTTAAGTCAGAACATATTTTTTCCCGTATTTGTGATCCAGCCATTCATGTCCTCAAATGAGATACTTTAAAATCAAAGGCATAGACCACAAAATCAAGAAAAACCTAAACCCCCCCCAAATTTTTTTCCAAGTCAAAATTGTACATAAAAAGTTATTAAGTTATTAAGCCTGAAACTGAAAATCCTTGTTTCAGTTAATCATTGTTGAATAACAAAACTACCTCCAAATCTAGTTGCTGAAACCAACAACCCTTTTATGACTTTGCTCATGGTTCTGCATGTGGTGCGGTACTTGGGAGAATAGCTCATCTCTGCTCCCCTTGGGGTCAGCTAGGGTGGCTTGAATGGCGCATGATCATCTATTTCCTAGTCGGCTTCACTCCCCTCTGTTGACAAGCTGGTGTCAGGGCTGTTGGTGGTGTGGGGGTGGGGGGGTGGGAATTTTCCTCTTTGCAGTCTCACTCTACGGCAAGGCTGGGCTTCTGACAGCAGAGTAGTAGGCCTTCTTACAAAGCCCAGTGTACAAAAGCAGAAACCACCAGACCTTCCTAAGGATTAAGCTGGGGACTGGAACCGCGCTGCTTCCATTATGTTCTTTTGGGTCAAAGGGGTCCCAGAGCCAGCGCAAACTCAACAGGACAGTCTACATGGGACATAAACACCAGGAAGCGTGGGTGGTTGGGGCCACCAAAGTGACAGTCTACCACACTCACAATGACTGGATTTTCTACTCCCTAATCCTTGAGAGCTCTTTGCATTCCATCCACATCCAGGCTGTTCCACATAAACAGGAGCAGAGCATCAGTCTCAGGGTGGACATCAGCACCTCCCAGGGAGAAAGGTGGCTTTGACTTTATCTGCCAGAGAGTTTTCAGAGTACGAGGATGTGTATCTGCTGAACAGGCATCTCTGTTTCACTTCCGCCAAAACATCCCTCTAGCTACTCCCTTACTTATCCCGTTGTCTGTTTTCCTTCCTAACGCTCACCTCTGCCCAACACTTTATCAAGTTGTTGTTTATTTGGTTATCGTCTGTCTCCCCCTCTATAAATGTTAACTGAACATAAAAACCCTTCCCGGGGGTAGGGATCCAGCACGACCACATTGCCCGGCACACAGAAGGCTCTGCAAAAATATTTATTGAATGAATGAATATAGAAACGTGGTATTTGAGAATATGCCCGTGAGGCAGAAATGACAGCCCCATGGGAAGTTGTTCTAATGCAGAGGCTATGGCGAGGGTCTGTGTCCTCACTAGGGCTTGAGCTGTGCACCTCCTTGTTGCGTATGGTGGGTACCCTCTGCCGGTTCCCATGGTGTCATTGTTCAGAGGTGTCAGTGGACATCAATCATGGGTTTAGAGGGTTTTCTGTGGAGCCTACAGCTCCTTTATTTGGCCAATTTGGCTTTGTGCTCCTGTTTCCTAATACAGAGATGGGAGAAACATGAACCCCGCTTTATCTAATGCCTTAGTTTTAAGGAAGAGCTCCTGGTGCAATGCTATATTATTTCTAATTAAACCTGGGATATCCTCATCCTTGCTAAAACTGGTTAGTGAGCCTTAGCTATTCATTCCTAAAAAGAGGCTTAAGCAGATAGTTTTTCATTATGTTCTGCCTTTCATGGGGACACAGGGAGGGGTTCTCTTGCTTTCTTCCTAACTTTCTTTCTCTCCTTTCTGCTTTCTACCAATCTGTATTTTTTTCTTTCTTAGCTTGTTTTCTTTTCCCCCTTGAAAAGTTGGTGCTGTTAGTTAGAATCCTTGTTTGTGCTTATTCCCCTGTCCATTTGCTCTTTTGATTGTTTATCGATCACAGAAAAACAAATCAGATTTCCTTAATGAATTTTATGTGCTTGCATCTGATTTGCTTACAGGTCACCTATGTCTGTCATTTGTAGGGACTCTCATTGGAAGGCCGAGTCTATTTCTTACCCTTTAAAGAGTCTTTATCGGAAACCTGTTCATCCTGGCCATGTAGCAGTGGTCCTTGGGGCTGTGGTTTTCAACCATTTTACCCACCCCAGAGCGTTTGTGTGTTTTCTAACAAGGCTAGGAAATTGCTTTGAAGTAGTGTTTTAAATGTTTCCCTTGCACTGTGTCCTGGTTATTTTCCTCCTCATCTTCTTGATTTTCCTTGTCCCACCCCCCACCACACCCCCATTCCCACTCTGCTTGTACTACTGGAGTGTGTCAGCTCTTCCCATGGGAGCCTCAGCCCTGTACAGTTGCAAAGGGAGGGCATCTGGCTAAGACTGTTTTTTAGAAGCACTAATGTCAGTGTTGTTTCTGATTACATTAACCTTACCCAAATTCTGCAAGCATGCTAAAGCTGCAGAACATCAGCGTTTTCTGGCATTTTAGACTCTAGGCCTAGAGTTGCTTGAACACAATTGGGTGTTTTAAGTTCAAATAAGAGACCGTTCACGTCCCGTGGCGTTTGCACCCTGTGTGAAAACACTGCTCCATGTCACTTACCCAGACACAACTTCAAGTTCATGAATCTGGAATTGTCCATTGGAACAGTCCCACTGAGCTCTTGAAAGCAAACCCAGGCAAGGCCATGGGCAAAAGAGAGAATGGGAACCTCAGCCCCTTTGAAATCATCCCAGTTTCCTCTCTCTCTCCATCTGAATCCCCATCTTTCCCGATACGGACATCTGCTCTGGCTCTCTGAAAGTGGAAGAAAACGAGCCCAGATTCTCTTGGGTTTGGCATGAGCCTTGAAGCCTCTGGTAACTAAAATCTACCTGAAGCTCACGTGAAACCACTTCTCTTCTCTTCTCACCCTTGGCGAGTAAGTCTGCCTTTAGCATTGCTCATGTCTGATTTTTGTGGGTTTAACCTGGCCCAATTTTTAAGGAACTTGAAGTTTTCCTTCACTGTCTTTTTCCTTCTCTCCTGTGTGGTTCCAGGTCAGCAGCTAATTAGCTTATTGCTCATTTCTCCCAAAACTTGCCCGTTTAATGTCAGCAGCACAAAATTACCAGGCCGCTCTCAACAGAACTAAGTGCAGCTTTACAAACCCTCAGCTTCCATGATTTTCTGCATCAGTTTCAGGAGTAGATACAAATCACTCATTACTTTCCCCCTCCCTGTTGGGCCGTGTGTGTAGGGAGAGGAACACTGGACTTCCCGGGAGCTGAAAGGCCTGAATTCTGGACATGGATCTGCAGTGTGTCAGCTGTGCTGCTTTTAGGCATCCATTCACCTTCTTTAAGGCGGAGCTTTTCTCACCTGTATAATCGGGATCATCATGACTACCCTGCCCGCTCTGGAATGACGGAATGACCAAGTAAGAAGCGACACTTTGATCTACTCAGTAAATCATGCACTCATTATGCACTAAGTGAGGCACTTAGAATACAGAAGTAAAGCAAAGACCCTTCCTGCCCTTTGGAGGTGTCATCATCATCATCCTCACCACCACCACCATCACCACCAACACACGGCTGCCTTTACTTAATGTTCAGACTTATGATAACATGGAGCCCACAGTTTGGCTTTTGGTCTCATGATTCAGTAGACGTCAGCAGGCAGGAAACGTGGCTCTGAATATCCACAGTACTTTATTGTTACTCCTGGGCGGGAGCTGCTGCATCAATTTGGAATCTGCCACTTACTAGAGTCTCAATGGAAATTCTCTGAAATTAACTAATGAATAAGTAATGAATGAGTGAATGAATGATTAAATTGTACCATGGACAATTTACATTTGCTTCCTATGCTTGGCAGTATCAATGGGGATCCCTGTGAAAGGCTTTTTTTTCCCAATTTTATCGGATTCCAGCTGGTTTTCACTGGAAACTGATTCTCTCTTCTTCAACTTAACTCTAAGATTGATGCTCTCTGGGGTAAAACTACTGCTGAGATTCTTTTATCTTACCCCAAATAGATTCAGAAATGTTTGTGAAAATAAGTGATCAAAATCACAATTCAGATTATCCCTTACCTCTCTGATAACTCTTTTTTTTTTTAAGATTTATTTATTTATTTTGGTGGGGAGGGGCAGAGGGAGAGAATCTTCAAGCAGACTCCCTGCTGAGCATGGAGCCCACCACACGGGGCTCGATCCCATGATCCATGAGATCATGACCTGAGCCAAAACCAGAGTTGGATGCTCAACCGATTGAACCACCCGGGTGCCCCAACCTCTCTGATAACTCTTAACATTGGAGATGGGCAACCATAGCTTGGTATTTCCATACTTCCTACCTTTACATTTCCTCCTTTGGCCGGGTGATTATGTGGAGACCAGAGAGCTGCTGGTGTTTGGAACAATGGTCTTTGACTTGGTTGCAACAGTAAACCTTGCTTAAGTAGTGCCGTACTATCATCTTTTTTTTTTTACACACATATTTTTATTTTATTTTAATTTTATTTTATTATGTTATGTTAATCACCATACATTACATCATTAGTTTTTGATGTAGTGTTCCAGGATTCATTGTTTGCATATAACACCCAGTGCTCCATTCAGTACGTGCCCTCCTTAATACCCATCACCAGGCTAACCCATCCCCCCACCCCCCTCCTTAAACAATCCGTGGAATTCCATTAGGACCTGAATGTATAGCATGGTTTCTAACGACAGGGAGTTAAGAGGTTTGAAGTAAAATTCAGTATATTGTAACTCTATACCCATGCATTCTTCTCTTTTTTTAAGATTTTAGTTATTTGAGAGAGAGAGAGCATGAGCAGGGGGAGGAGCCGAGGGAGAGGGAGAGGGACAAGCAGACTCCCTGTGGAGAGTGAAGCTCATGGCGGGGCTCAACAGGGTGCTCAGTGCAAGTCTCCTTGCATGTGGGGCTGGATCCCAGGACCCTGAGATCATGACCTGAGCTGAAGTCAGACACTTAACCAACTGAACCACCCAGGCACCCCTATACCCATGCATTTTTCTGGGGAGTACATGCATACTTCCCAGCTTTCCTCAAATTCTCAAAGGGATCTATGACCCTCCCCATTCCCACCACCAAAAAAAAAAAGTTTAAGAATGAGTGATTGAAAGATTCTGGTCTACTTGGAGAATGTGATTTCTTCTAACTAACATATTTTCCTTTTCCCAGAACTGCTGTGTAGCAGTAATAAAATTGTAACCCTCCAGACTGCCCGGTGGTAGACTTCAAATTCGACAAGTCTATCGTGTGACTCATGGAAATTTCTCATGCTTTTTTTCATTCAATAATCAGGAAAATCCTGTGTAACTTTTTCATGCTTCTGAAGACAGTAATCAGGAAAATCCTTGAGGAGACTGTGGTTTTAAAGGATGCGAAATCAGGTTATGATCATGTATGCCCTGATAGTATGCTTTTCCTCTCTGGAATTTCCTCTTGGGGGTGGTCTGTTCTTCTCATTTCCAAAACTTGTATCAACATCCTCTTGGACCCCGAAGTGTAAGCTACTAATTTATTTTATTTTCTATTATTTTGTACAAAGGAGAAAAGGAACTATCATAGGCCATGTGAAAGCTTCCCATGGTACAAGCAAACCAGATTATTATTTCTCATCATGCGTTGTAGGACGGGAAGCTCAACTTGCGAGTTTCCCCCCAATGCCTACCTTTCAGCCACTCAGTGTAAACTAAACCATGCATCCCGGTAGCCTACTCCGAGTTAAATGCCCCAGTTATTTTGTTTTGCCTTCGCTGGGTTTGATTAATTGGTAGCAGAGTTGTACACATTTAGGGAACATAGAGGTGCTAATACTTAAAAAACAGCCTGTGCTTTGCTACTACTCAACTGTTGAAGGATGAAGGATGTTCCCTAGGAGTTTCATGAAGTGGAAAAAATAGTTTTGAGTCACATAAATTCGTTTGCAATGTTTTTTCCATTTCCTTCCAGCACAGCATAGTGACCACGCACACACACTCTGGATTCAGAAGGTGGAGGTTTGAATCCCAGCGCTACCACTTACAAATTGTACAACTTGGGGCAAGTTTTAAGACCCATCTGTGTTCTCAGCCCTTGTCTAAAGACTAGAGATACTCATACTGCTTACCTCCTCAGGTTTGCAGGAAAAGTAGATTATTTGTGAAACTCTTAGAATACTGCCTGACCTATGGAAAGTGCTGCATAGGTATTTTTAAAAATCAGTCTGGTTCCAAAGGGTAAGGCTGGGCTTATGTGGATTCATCCAACCAGGAGCAGGCCTCAGAGGCCATCTGCCCCTGCTGGGCCAGTTGTGGTGGTTTTGTTGTTGTTTCCGTCTTTTCCGTCCATCTCTTCTGAGGGCAGGGTTTTCCTTGACCGGCCTCCCCACCATGCTCCAAGGGCTTTCAACTCTGAGGTAATCTGATGGAATTCCTGTCACTTAACCCCTCTGTCACACACTGCCATTGAGTGCCTCAATCGAAGCCACTTCAACTTTTCTTGTCAGGAGTTTCTTTGGCTAGCGGGGGTTTTTGTTTGTTTCTTTGTTTTTGTCCCCCTTCTCTACCTGTGGTTAACGTCTAACCACTGAGCCTCATCCGACCTTTTTATTTTAATTATTACTCTACAGGCAGTGTAGACAGTGTTCTTAAACCAGTTCTGAGAGGAGCCATGTGTAAGTTAATCATGAGCATCATGATTAAATATAACCCCCTGTTAGTTGGCTTGAACAGAAAAGAAAACAAGATGTGGACGCGATACTTTTCAAAGCCTCATAATTAGCTAAAATAGTTTTAATGTAAGAATCACAAGATTCAGTTTAGTGATGCAAATGGTATCCTAGAGTCTCGTGAAATACACTCAGGCCAGAACACAGAGAATAATTTTGTTCGCCTCGTGATTCGGTTTATTTTTTATGGGATGCGTCTATAATAGACTTAGCTATTATTAATTAGGAAAAAAAATGGTAAACAGGAACTCAGAAAAAAAGACTCTTTTTAATCCTTACACAGAAAATGCCCAATAGCATTCTTGGGAATTTGCTTTTATTTAAAAAAAAATATTCTCTATTTGCAAGTTAATAGAAAGGAGTTTTAGTGAAGATTACTGACTGCAAGATCTAGTTCTTACTGATATTTATGCTGATCACATATAATTTTAAGCAGAGTAAATGGTGTATTGCCAGCAATTTGAGTGATTTAATAGAGCCATTCCAGGTTTTTCGAAAAGAAGTATTTGTAGAATTTTAGAATCTTCTAGCCAAGTTTCTTTATCTTTTGGATAAGAAACTTGAGACCCACCGAGCCACTAATTACACCCAGCTAAGTGAGAGCAGAGTACAAAAGCCAATTTTCAGAGAAACTCTAAAAGGAGAAATCTTTTTTAAGTTTGCATTTTGCCTTTTGACATATTTTCCGTTTTATTTACAACAAATATTCTTAGTGTTTGTTTTTCTAAATAGTTGCTTTTTTAAAGAGAAAATTGGTTTGCTAATGATTTGCATTAAAGAGAAAATGAAAACAGAGCTGAATTTTATGGCAAATGTTGAGTAAGAAGAAAAGAAAACAGAGTTATTACTTTCAATCCATGTACAAGGTCTTGGCAATTGAAATATGAAAGCCTAACAAAGATGAGTTTAAATCGATGTTTTTTGGAGGCAAAACAAGGGATACAAAGCTGGATGGAACACAATTTGAGGATGGAACACAATTTATTGTCCAGTAAGGCGAATGAGGAAAGCAAATAGAAAACTATAGTACAAAGAAAAACGTAAAAATTTCCACTAGGGAAGTATAGCAAAATGTCTTAGAGGATCAGAGCAGGGTTGTAGGCCACTGGGGATGGCTCTCCTTAATATCTATAATTGATGGCTCCCAAACGTTTATCCCCAGCTGACCCTTCCCCTGGAATTTCTGACTCATCCAGCTGCCAACTAGACAGCCCCACTTGGAGATCTAAATTAGCATATCCAAAGCACAGTTCCCAACCTTACCCCCCAAAAGGTGCTCCTCTAAGGGCTTCCCTGTCTTGATTGATGGCAACCATCCTTCCAGTTGTTCAGGCTACAAACCTTGGCATCATCCTTGTCCCCTTTCTTTCTCTCTCACACTACATCTGACCTATGAGGATATTCTATTAATTTGCCTTCAGAGTATATGCAGAATCTGATGATCTCTCCACTCCCATCATCCTGGGCCAAGCCACCATTGTTTTTCACTGAGATTATCAAAGTAGCCTACTAGCGGCTCTCCTTCCCTTCACCCTTTTCATACCTTACAGATTCTTCTCAACACAACACAGATCAGACCCCATTATTCATTTCCCAGAATCCTCCTATGCTTCCCATTTCTCTCAATGTTGTACATGATCGACAGTGCCTCACAGCCTCATCTCCTACTCCTCTCTCCTTCCCTGACTTTGCTTTAGCCAGATTGGCCTCCTTGCTGTTTCTCGTGCATGCAAGATGGACTCCCATGTCAGGGCCTTTGCACTGGTTTTCCCCCAATCTTGAGGGCTTTTCTCCCAGCTATCCATATAGATCATTCGTTAACCATCTTTAATGCTTTGCTTAAATGTCATCGTAATAGGACTGATTTGGAGCATTTTATTTACAATTGAATTCCTCCCCACCAGCCCTTCTGATTCTCCTTTATAGGCTCTCTTTTTTCCCCATAGGACTTAAATTTTGGCATACTCTATAATTTATATATCTGTTGTTCATTTGTTTGTTTATTAGTGATCTATTTTCTACATCCTTCTGCTAGAATATAAGTTCCAAGAGGATAGGACCCTTGTTTGTTTTGTTCATTGCTGTATCCCAAATGCCTGGAACAATGCCTAGCACATAGCAGGCACTAGATAAACACTTCTCAATAAGTGAGTAAGTGCATTCGTGGGGGAATTAGGGTTATTTTGTTAAAAAAAAAAAAAAAAGGAAAGAGTAGTTTTTAAACAAGTTTGGATCACAGTCCCCTTTGTAAATCTGGTCTTAATGTACCTCCTTCCCGGAATGATGCACATATGCCAATTTACACAAAACTTTGCATTCACTTCCAGGAAGCTCACACACATCCGGAGACTCATCCATGAACCCAAGATAAAGGACCCATGTCCTAGGCAGAAAGAACAATATGCACAGAGGCTCAGAGGTGTTAGAGGTTCAGCAGGAACCATTTGGCTTGAGTGGGTAGTGAAGTAGGAGAAAAGTGGAAGATAAGTTTTGGCTATACCGTATAGGGCCTGGAATGGCAGAGTAAGGGTTTTTTGCTATTTGATGTAGAAGGTGAGAGGGGGTCATGAGGAGCAGTGCCTGGTAATCTTGCCCTGTGGTCACCTCTAACTCAGTGTGAAACTGCACCCTCTCCATTTGCCTTTACACAATTGAAATTAATAGAATTTCTTTTTTTTTTTAAGATTTTATTTATTTATTTGACAGAGACATAAGCGAGAGAGGGAACACAAGCAGGGGGAGTGGGAGAGGGAGAAGCAGGCTTCCGGCAGAGCAGGGAGCCCGATGCGGGGCTCGATCCCAGGACCCTGGGATCATGACCTGAGGCGAAGGCAGATGCTTAATGACTGAGCCACCCAGGTGCCCTGGAATTAATAGAATTTCTGAAAGGCTTTACAAGCCTGCTCTGTTTATAGAAGGTATAGATAAGTACATTATCATTATGATAATTAAAATGTATCCATGACCCTATTAAAACTATTTTAGTTATCACCTTTCATTACACTTCTGGAATATGTCTCAGTCCTGTCATTCTCGGGGTATCTGATTATTATCACTGCCATTTGATTCATTAAGAACTAAATTTTCAATTTGATACTGCCCATCTCCTGCTGTGTTTTGATTGTTATTCGGGGGATATCTGAAGGAAGTTTCCCATCACCCAAAGGCCCTAAAAAGCCCTCCAAATGAGAGGATATGTAAAATGAGGCCACCTATGCTCCTAGGCTCTGTATGCCCTCTGTAAAAAAAAAAAAAAAAAAAAAACCCAAAAAAACCCCCCAATCTTTCTTATCCCCCCAAACTGAAAGCATGTCGGATGTTTCAGTTGCAATTGCCGCATCACAAACCACCCAAAACTTAGTGGTATAAAGCAGCAAACTATACACAACTTGGTGTTCTAAAGCAACCATTTATTCTGCTCATAGATTCGGAGTTAAGGATTCGGACAAAGCGCAACAAAGATAGCTTATCTCTACTCCACAATGTCTAGCGTCTCTGCTGACAATACCTGAAGACCAGGAATGACTGGAAGGCTGCGCGTTCTAATCACAGAGAGGATTACTCACTTAAGTGTATAAAACCTGGGACAGAATGACTTGAGGACTGGGACTGTGGACCAACGTGCCTCACTTTCTGTGTACTTTGGGCTTCCTCACAGCATGGAGGCTCAGGGTAATCAAATTTTTTACGTGGCAGCTCCAACGAACAAGGTGGAAACAGCAGTTTTTTGTGACCTAACCTCGGAAATCACATGGCAATGCTTCTGCCATACTGAAATATCCACAGTGTGCCTCTATTCAAAGAGAAAGGACAGAGACCCCACCTCTCTATGGGAAAGGTGTCCCAAAATAGTATGGCCATTTAAAAATTTTTATTTATTTGCTTTTCAGTTGAGGTATAGTTGACACACAGCATTACATTAGTTGTAGGTATACAACACAGTGATTCACCGAGTCTGTACATTACACTCTGCTCACCACAAGTGTAGCTACCATCTGTCACCATACAACACTATTGTAATACCATTCACTATGTTCCCTATGCTGTACCTTCATCCCCATGGCTTATTCATTCCACAACTACAAGCCTGTACCTCCTACTTCCCTTCACCCATTTTGCCCATCCCCCTTCCCCATCCTCTCTGGCAACCATCAGTTTGTTCTCTCCATTTACGGGTCTGTTTCTGCTTTTTGTTTATTTGTTGCTTTGTTTTTTAGATTCTACATGTACATGAAATCATTTACTTGTCTTTCTCTGTCTGACTTATTTCACTTAGTATAATACCCTCTAGTTCCATCCATGTTGTCATAGATGGCAAGAACTCATTCTTAGTGTGACCATTTTTTTTAAACACCACACTCTTAGAAATGTAAGCATCCTATGGAGAGTGTAGGACAGATTACTTATCATGGACATTTTCCTGTGAGACACAACTAAATTCACCATTAATTCAGTACCTGCACAAAAATGCGATTAAGTCCTAATTGGGTGAAGCAAATGATCAGCTTAACAGAGGAGCTGTAGAATCTACACAGACAGTACTAAGATTGCTGGAAAACTGTTGGAAACAGACCTTTAAAAATGGCTGCGGGGGGCGGGAATCACTAAATAAATGAAATAATCTACAGGGCACAAATTATTTATTGCTTATAGTTCCTAAACACCTATCAGCCACTCTTTTCAGTTTACCTTTGTGAGGGGACTTGTTCTTATTAATCTCAATTGAGAGTTGTTTGTTATATTGCCTGCATGTGCTGGATCTCTGCCAATGAACTCTCTGTGGGACAGAGAAAATGGGTTATTTCAAGGGTCTTGGGGGAGAGCATTTCCCAGATATTACCCTCACATCTGGAATAGTTCACAGGCCTGAGTTTACTCATGAAGTGAGCAGACTAATCCCGGAGTGGTGAGCACATAGTTGGGTCCAAACTTAGTCATTTTTACCTTCTCTATGGTAGAATCCTCAGGATTATAGCAACAGAATGTCATTAAAAAAAAAAAAAGTTAATTGAGAGAGGAGAAGGAGGGGATGACCCTAAAGAGGCAGCCTGTCTGGTACTCTCTTTGTGCCAGACAAGAGTTCATACTCCATCATTATCTTCTTGTCAGTCTGAACAGTGAAACTAGAATTCTAAAAAGACTCTCCAGCATTCCCTCAGGTTGGAATAACCACCAGGAAAAGCAAAAGATAGACTCGTTTATTAATGTGTACTCAAAAATTGTGTTTCCAGTGTTGGCATGGGCATCATTTTGGTAGAAAGTTCCGAGCTGTGGTAGCATTTGAGCATTCTCTTTCGACACCCAGCATAATGGCATCTCTTGACACCCAGCATAATGGCATCCAACACACTTTCATAAGAATTTTCTCCCCATATTCTGGTTTTTGTCAGAAACTCGCCTGGCTGAAATGGCAAAAGGGAGCACAGGATGAACACATCTTAACTTATAGGACAGCATTTCTGCTTTAGTGTCCTTTGGCAAAGCACCTACCTCAGGGCTGAACACATAGTAGGGCCTCAATAAATGCTGGTGGAATTGCATCAACCCCCTAGCCCAGTGAAATGGTGGCCATATTGGATTTCACAGGACAATTTCAGAATATTCAAAGGAATATGAAAGCAGCCAGGCTGGAAAGGTTGTTTCCCACCACAGGCTTGTAGGTGATCCAGTTTTCAATGCTCTTCTGTGCAATACGAAAATATAAGAAAATATTTTTGGGGCGCCTGGGTGGCTCAGTTGGTTAAGCGACTGCCTTCGGCTCAGGTCATGATCCCAGGGTCCTGGGATCGAGTCCCGCATCGGGCTCCCTGCTCAGCAGGGGAGTCTGTTTCTCCCTCTGACCCTCCCCCATCTCGTGCTATCTCTTTCTCATTCTTTCTCTCAAATAAATAAATAAAATCTTTAAAAAAAAAAAGAAAGAAAATATTTTTGTAAACTTACATTTTTTATAAACCCGATTTCTTTAAGCTACAAGACTTCCCTTTATTCTGGAATGTCCTTCTGACCTTTTTGGGGAGGGGGTGAGAGCTTAAAAATTGTTCCTTTTATGAAATGAGATGGTAGTAAATAACTTGTTTTTCCTTCTGAATTTCCTTCCTTGTCAAAATGAAAAGTTGGCAAGCTGTAACAAACCCCAAATTTGTTTATTGCTTTGCTTTTTTAATCATTCCATGGAATGTGAGGATTGGGGAACTTGTAGACTAGGCAAATGAGAATTTTTCTCTTGCATTTAAGAGAAACTAAAGAATTCCTTGAACAGAACAATAGGCAACAAAGTGGTAATAAATAGCTCACCACCTTTTATGAGAAAAAATTTAGCAGTTATCATTCATATTTGCCATAATTAGGATGTATATCATGTTTACAAATACGGACAAGTTCAGAGATGCTCGTTACAATACATTGTTTAGTTACACATGCACTCTCTTTCATATAGTTAAAGACCAAAAATATATCTGCACACAAATGCAAAAGGTGGCATTCTGGTTATGAGGAATTTTATGTGTTTCCATTGAAAACCCACATCATCTCAAGGCATTTCTGGTCCTGCTGCCTAAGCCGTTGACATACAGACCTGGCCTTGATAGATGAGTTCATTATCCCTTTCTAATTGCAAGCAGATTTCCAGGTGTGTTCATTACAATTTAAATGCAGTCTACCTAATTGTACGTGTTACTAGCTCAAGGGTCAGCCGGTGGGATCCATTACTCCTCTTCTCTCCCTGGCCTCCGTTTCTTACCTGCAAACTCTGGCGGATGATCAGGGTCCCTATGAGTAATTCCTCACTGAGGAATCAACTGTCCATATGCGCTGCTTCATAAATATAAGTGAGGAAGCAGAGATATGCCATGGTTATGTGCTCTTGTAAAGTCCTACTTACACATAGATTTAATTACACAGTCAAATTACTGATGGCATTTTTATGACTGGATGTGTGACATCTCCAATTATAATTATTTTCATTTGAGTAGGGAAGTAGGTGGAGAACACAGTTTCCATGTTTTTAACTACATAGCTGTTTCTTTTGCTTATTCTGATTTTGATAAGCACCTAGAGGGTAATCTCAAGAGAACTGAAAACCACACACACACACACACACACACATGCACAGTCACACATGCATACATATAACTTGTATAATTTAAAAAACACATAAAATAATATACGTTTTCTAAGATTTATGTATACAGATAAAATGGGAACATACAAACCATATCTCTGGGGAGAACAACAGGTTTTGGATAAGGGTAGTTAAAGGGATACTTTGGCTTTATCTAGAATGCTCTTTTAAAATGAGATTGTATTCATGAAATACTTTATCATTAAAATTAATGAATAAAATTTAATCCTCAAATTATAGTAGCATAAAATTAGTGTTATAGTAAAGCGAGGTATTCCAAGCTCTAGAGAATCCATAGGGGAGTAACTGATACCATACAGTAGTAAAGTGTTTCCAGAAGTGCCGTAAGTGAAAGTGAAGAACCAGGGCAATATAAATTGGGCCTTGAAATATGAGTAGGAGTTCACTAGCTTAACTAGATTGGGAAATGGGTAGAAGAACAGGGCAGGCAAAAGGACCAGATGAAGCATAAAAGAGGGAGTTTTTAGAGAACATAAATATTCTTGTCTGACTCAAGCAGGGCTTGTGTGCCTGGGAAAAGGGGTGGCATATGGAAAGCAGTTTCATAACCTGGAGATGAGACTGGAAAAGCAGAGGCCAGAACCAGGAGAACCTCAGTGACAAGCTGAGGTGCTAGGTGCATGTGATTGCAAGTACTTGTGTTCATTTCCAATGGCTGCCCTCAAGAATGACCAAAAACTTGGTGCCTTTAAACAATGGAAATTTATTCTCTCACAGTTGTGAAGGCCAGAAGTCCAAAATTCAGCAGGGTCATGTTCCCTCTGGGGGGTTCTGAAAGAGAATCTTTCTTACCTCTTCCAGCTTTTGAGGCTTGTAGTTACATGGTTCCAATCTCTGCCTCCATTTCCAGAACCCTCTCCTCTTCTTCTTTTTTTTCTTTTTTTTTTTTTTATGTTTTTTTCTTTGAGAGTGCAAGCAGGGGGAGGGACAGAGGGAGAGAGAATCTCAAGTAGACTCCCCACTGGGGCAGGGAGCCTGATGCAGGGCTCGATCTCACTACCCTGAGATCATGACCTGATCCAAAATCAAGAGTCAGATGCTCAACCGACGGAGCCACCCAGGCACCCCAAGAACCCTCTCCTCCTTTGTCCATGTCTCTCTCCTCTGTGTCTCTTCGAAGGACGCTAGCCATTGGATTTAGGATAATCCAGGATGATTTCATCTAGGGATCCTTAATTATATCTGTAAACATTCTTTTTCCAAATAAGGTTACATTCACTGGTTCACTAGGTTAGGACAAATCCTTTTTGGTGGTGGGGGAAGGGATGTGGTGGGGTACACCATCCAGCTCACAGCAGTGCTCATGGGCCAAATCATATGCAGAGAAGTAATATTATCATGTCTGATCTCTTGAAGGTGGTGCAGGCAAGCCAAGCCTGAGAAGTTTCTCAAGGACTAGAGATGTTTTTTTGTCTGTTAAGAGCAAAGGACCTTCCATGGTTTCTGACATGCTGATTATTGAAATAATGAACGAATGGATAAATCTGCAAGACCAGTGAAGAAAAGACTGTAAACATTTAGAGATGAGAAGAGTACTTGTCCTGTGGGAAGTGCTCATTAAGTGTTTTTGAAAAATGTTGGTCCTGGAGCAAAAATTATTCTTGCAGATAGATGTTCTTTAGTAGGTCACTCAAGACACACAAAGCAGGGAACACTTACTGCACAAACATAAAGTGAATCTAGTCAACAAATATTTATAGAACATTTATTGTGGCTTTATAGATAAAGGATAAGAATATTCCCAGCTCTCCTGAGCTAATAATCAATACAGAAGCAATATGTAAACCAGAAAAAATAACAGTAATAAAATAAAATATGATGGTGTGAGAGAAAGTACAGAGAAAGAAAGAAATATGATAGTATTTGAGATTGGGTGGTCAGGGAAGGCCTTGCTAAGAAGGCAACATGTGACCTTGAACCCTGTGAAAATATGGGTGATGGACATTTCAGGTTCACAGCTTCTTCAGTAACTTGAACAAGCCTGGTCTGCTTGAGGGACAGTAAGAATGGGGGACAGGTTTGCATAATAAGGCTCAGCAAGCATACAGGGACCACATCATTTAAGGCCTTAGAGGCCCTGATAAAAAGTATGGATTTTAAATATAAGCAGAAACTATTGGAGCATTTTAAAGAGCTATATGACATGGTCTGATTTCCATTTAAATCGGGTTTCTCAACCTTGTCACTGTTAACATTTGGGGCCGGACAGTTCCTTGTTTTGGGGGCCATTCTGTGCATAGGTTTATCAACATCCCTGGCTTCTACCCACTAGATGCCAAAGGAACCCATTTTCCGCAGTTGTGACAACCAAAAATATCTCCGCATATTGCCAAATGTCCCCTGTGGGACAACAGCAGCCCCAAATGAGAACTAGTGACTTAAAAAAATCACTCTCTGACTACTCCAAGGAGAAATGTTTGTAGGAGAGATAATAGTGGAAGCCAAAAGACCAATTAGGAGGCTTAGTATGCTCCAGGCAAGGGAAAATGGTGGTTTCTAATTACAGAGAGAGAGAAATAAGTGAATTTGGAATATGTGTTACAGGTGGGATCACAGGACTTACTAGCAATTTAGAAATGTGGGTGCAAGAGAAAGAGAAGAATCAAAGAAGGTTTGTGGCCTGAACAATGGGCTGACCAGTGGTATCTTTAACTGACGTGAAGAAGAGTGACAGAAGAGCAAAGCTGGGTGGAGAGCACTGGGTAGGAAGGAAAGTCACATGTCCTGATGTGGATATGTGCGTTTGGAATACCTATTAGACATCCAAGGGAGAAAAGAACTCAAGTAAGCTATTAGATACACAAGTCTAGAGTTCAGGAGGGAGGTCAGCCTAAAGGTATAACTTTTAGAGTCCTTGGCATGGAGATGGTTTTGAAAGCCATAGTCAAGATGAGATTTCTTGGAGAGAGCAAGGGAGGGAAGAGACAGGGAGAGAAGAGAAAGAATAGGAGTAGAGCAGAGGCAAAGGGGGTCCCAAGACTGAGCTTGAAGTTCTGTCAGAGGAAAAGCCAACATAAGAAATTAAGAGAGAGGGGGGCCACCTGGCTGGCTCAGTTGATGAAACATGCGACTCTTGATCTCAGGGTTGCAGGTTCGGGCCCCATGTTGGATGTAGAAATTACTTAAAAATAAAATCTTCAAAAAAAAAAAAAGAAAGGATGGAAAGAAGGAAGGAAGGGAGGAAGGAGAGGGTCCAGAAAAACAGTGAAGGCCATTAGAAGGCACATGAAAGACCTCATACTTTTGAGATGTTGCTTTTGGGGGGCTAGAAAGAGAAGGAGTGAGAAGCAGCTGCCAGAAATTAGAGTACATAATCCTATTAGGCTTAAGAGATCCTGAATGTTTCTTCTCTAATCATTTTTCACTATAAAGTCCAGTCTATAAGCTAGTACCCAATATCCTGAAGCACTTTAAGAACTAATTGCTTCATAGTCTTAAGATCTGCATTTTGGGAATTTTCTTCTTTTCTGGTGGGACTACAGACTTCCTTTTATTACCATGGCAGAGGATGGCCCACATAACCTCTCACAGTTCCTTCTAACTGGTGAGTCAGTGGTACATACCTATCAGTGACTTGAACTCTATCCGGAAAGAAAAGCCATTTTTCTTTGTCTTGGTCTGATGTCCCACGTCGGGTGTTGGGGGACAAATAGGCAGGGAAAAAAAAAAAAATGAGCCAGAAACCAGAGTAGTTCACAGATGAGAAGCCAGAGCTAAGTACAGCTCAATAGAGTACATGGTTGGGAAACCATTCTTTTTTTTTTTTTTAAGATTTTTATTTATTTATGTGTCAGAGAGAGAGAGAGAGCACAAGCAGGGGGAGCAGCAGAGGGAGAGGGAGAAGCAGGCTTCCCGCCGAGCAGGGAGCCCGATGCGGGGCTCGATCCCGGGACCCTGGGATCATGACCTGAGCCGAAGGCAGACGCTTAACGACAGCCCCCCAGGCATCCTTGGGAAACCATTCTATATGCAAAAACCAAAACCATTCAAAACAGTGAAGGAGGCTCATGACGACATGAAGTCTTCAGGTGTGTTTTGATATTCCAAGCCACTGACAAAGTCACATTTGAGTTGGAATCTTCCTACGCCTTCAGAGGTACAGAGAAACATGCGCAGAGTGAATGGTCAGAGTAGGAAGGCTGAGTGGACACAGCTGGATGTGGAAGCCGGGGACCGGGGTCAGCACTTAAAGAGCATAGTCAGACATGAAGATGTGTTCACAGGTTCACATGTTAGATCATGCGGGAAGAAACCGTGGGCAGCAGGAAACAAGGTCCAAGGATTGGGACCAGAAGAGCAAGTCTCAGGATCAGTTGTTCCAGAACAGGACTTTGTATCAGGTATCTTCCTGGCAGAAAACAGGTTGGTTAATTGAGAATATAAAGGTGTGGGTAGGGTTAAGAGAGATCAACAAGAGACAAAGAAGTACTCTGGTGCTAGCAATAGCAGGCCTTTATTATCCTGCCTAGACCTGAAGGGGGCGGGGAGGACACAGTGGCCAAGTCACCGAGTGGATAGGAGCCACCTCTCTAGGAGCTGGGGTCTTTGTGGTAGAATGCTGCCCACCTGTTTTTCCTGGGAGGGAGCTGGGAGTGGGAGGGCATCTGAACCTCAGTCTCCTTTTACCAGCCAATCAATCTCCAACCAGAAGCCAGAGTAGATATTAGCCTCCGGGGGCAAGAAGGGTGGGGATCTCGAGAGACAGATAGAAGATGTCCCCTCACATATTCCCTCTGGGATGAATGAGGTCAGCCTAATAACTGTGTTGCGCTCTTCAGAGAGAACAAGGTGTCTGTCTTCAGGTGTTAAAGGCTTTAGCAGAAATTTAGCTACACTGAGCAGTGCTAACCTTGACTTTGCCTGGGAAAGAACTATAGGACAGCATCTAGAAAAACTCCACAAGGGAGAACAGACTCTCCGATTATAGTATGTTTCCCGTGTTTTCCTGAGTATCTTTTCTGAAACCCATACCTTTTATTTAGTGCAGGAAGCACTGCTTACCTTCCAGGCTGAGAGTAGCCTTTCCTGAAAACGTAACCAGGGAGAAATAGACCAGGTTGTCAAAAAAAACAATGAAAAATCATTACTCCAAGATGCTGGACACCAAAACTGTTACAGGATATCTGCCAGGGAGAAAATAAAGCCTGGAAAATTATTCTCCATCAGCATATTCCACCTCTGAAAAACCATTAGCTTCAAACTAGGGAATAAATACAGGCCCCTACACACAGTAGGTGGGCCAGTGCCTTCTCAATAATAACGATGTATTTCTACCACCCTATTGTTGGAGCTGAATTGGCTATTTTATGTCTAGAGAACTGTAAGTGTTGTAGGCAACATCACAGCCATCAGTCCTCGACTGTGACGTTTCCGTTTAATAGGAACGGTTATCACCTTACAGGAGCCCTGCAGTGATATGGTGATTGTTGATTCAGGCAAGGTGATTGGTTACTTTTGGGTCCTTGGGCTCTTGTAACTAATTGTTGGAATGGAAGAAGTACCATTTTAAAGTTCTGATGGGTAAGAGGACTAAAAGGGGCTGTCACATATCAGTTAAATAATAAATACATTCATTTGAAGCAAACCGAGATCCTTTGGGGGCCTATATTTTGTTATCTAGCAGTTAATAGATACCTATTGGGTGAGAGAATCTGTGTAATCCTTTTTACTGCTAAATTCTCTGTGCATAAACATAGATGTATGCTGGGACACATGTACCATGATCAAAATTGAGGTTCTGTTTGTGATCAGCTATAATCTTTTAGCCATATCATTTTTTTTTTTTTTTGAGTACGCATGATTAAAAGCATGGAATCCAAAGCCAGACTCACAGGTTTCAAGTTTCTATCAACCATTTGCTGACTCTGTGGCCTAGAGGGACATTACTGAACCTCCCTCTGGCTCAATTTCCTCATCTGTGAAACGGGGATAATGTTACACCTACTTCTTCAGGATTAATGAGGAATAAATGAGTTAATCCATGTAAAGCTCTTAAAACCATGCCTGACCCACAGGGAGTACTCCGTAAATGTTAGCTCTTAGTGTATTATTTTTTTTTGCAGGTCTAATATACTGCACTGTTTATTAAGATAACCTCAAAGATAAGCTATTATTACTTCTGTATGTAGAATCAGCCACATAAAATGGTATTTTTCTCACTCCACTTTGGGTACCCACCACAATATTACCGTCCTACCTCCCTGGAAGCCCGTGTTAACCACCCAGAAGAGTGCCTGATGCATAGGACATTGTAGGGACTCCACTGATGTTTGTGGGATCCAAATCAGACATGCTTCCAATTTGTATCAAAGTGTCATCTCTAGTGTAGAGAACACTGAAAGAAAAAGAAACTTTTGTCTCTGGGTAATTACCAATCCCTGTGATCCCGAATACAACCAGGTCTTCATGTCACCTTGTAATCCACACTTTAAAACTGAAGTCCTCCTGGGAAAGCCAACAATACACGTGCTGTTCCTGAGTAGTAGATTTTTTTTTTTTTATTTGGAAACAGGCTTTTGCTGACAGATGTGTAAAAGTGCACCCACCTTTGCAATTCTGTATCACCTTGACAGCTGTGGATAGCCAGGAAACCGCACTATTTCTTTTTCTTTGGCATTAATGGACACTTGAATTTTTCTTCCCAGGTCTACCTGTGTCTGATGCTATCAGGCTGTCCCAAGGACTCTTTGGCTCATTGCATCCATTTGGGTTTCCTGGTGGAAGCAATTCCAACACAAATATTGAAGACGTGCAAATATGAGCTTTTGTTTTCTTCTGGAGGATATGAGCACTACCAGGGTGTCCTTAGTTAGGCATTGGTCCCATTTCCAACCCCTCCTGGCCCCCAGAGCCTACCCAATATACTCTGTGTAAAACATGGACCTGGTGGGACCTGGGTGGGCTCATTTCACAATAGTGAAAAATGCCTTGTTTTTCTTCTGTGTTATCTTCTTTCAATCCATTATGTTAATTTTTTTTTTTTCGGTGTTGTTTGAGATATACTGAGTAAGTGATTAATAACCGTCTTGGTTTTGCTTTTGCTCTCACTGGCTTATAGAGAAATAATGTGACCTACAGATGTTTGGACAAATAGCACATTGTGTTAATGACAGATTCCGCTCAGACATGCCCCATGCAATTGAGGTTTTCAGCACTGAAAGGACAGGTATTCCTGGACTTTGTCTAATCGTCCCTTCTTTGCTTTTCTTGTTAGACTAAATACCAACCATATTGAAACGGGGACTGGACAAAACAGTGTTCAGAGCTGTGTATTGCTTTTGTCCTCCCCGAGGCAGACAGAGGGAGAAATGTGCAGATAAGTGTATGAGGAGGTCATATAAACAGTCCTAACAGAATAGAAGCATTCTTATGTGCTAGGCATGGCACTGTGTAGGTTAGATATTTCTTTATTTAAATGGCTTTTTATTTTTACTTAAAGTACGGTAATAGGAAATAGGGTTTCTTAAGCAGATAAAAATTACCAGCCAGAGTTAATTAAGTCATCTTTTATAATATGTGGTTTCATTTAAAATAGGTGATTAATGATAAACTCTCTGGGCTGGTTTGTATAAAGGTTTAGCTGGGATTGTCAAGGAAAAGGAAGGACAGAATTTCCATATGGAGTCATGCTCCTTGGATAAGAAAATTCAAACAAGATTAGAGTTACCCATGAGTGAAAAATCGTTAAATTTAAAATCCAAATTTTAGAGCTAGCAGGAACCTAGGGTTAAGTCGCTTCATCCAACATGTCCATTTTACAAAGGGGGAAAATGAGGCCCAGAGGGGTCAGTCTCATGGCCAACGTCATATGGCTTTTCCGCAGCTAAGTAATAGCCAGAACCTGCCTTTTTAGCTGAGAATCTGGTATATTCCCCACACTGCTGCTGGCACCTCTTTCTAGTCACTTTTTTTTTTTAGTTCAAAAATATTTGTTAAGCACATACTAGACACAGGCACTGAAGTGTGGTAATTTAGATGAGAAAATAGAACGTGAGAGTTCATCACGTCAGCCATCAAAGTAATGCTTTTCATCTGCAGCATAGAGACAGCTGCAAAGCATTTGATCTTAACAATGACAATTAAAATGAGCCTTATTTGAAGTTGCAAAATCACCACACTGCATTAGCGCAAGACTCCAGCATGCATGCACGAGGGCACTTTGCAGATGGCGTGCAGAGACTTGGTTTATGTAGGCACTTTAGGGAACAGATGGAACCCATGGCATCCCCTGGTAAATGTGGATTTATAGCACTACTGTCGCGAGCCAGAGTGGCTCTCTTCTACCTGAGGGAGCAGCTGAAGTGATGTGAGGCCTCTGGTCTGCGAATCACGGGCACCGGAGTCCCGAAAGGAAATTTCGTCCCCAGGGGTAGCATTGTCTCCATCCTGTTCCCCGGGCAATGCATCATTAATGGGTGCTTGATGTCACTGAAAGATCCATTTTATTTAACTTGATAAAGGGAAAATGAGCATCCCCCAGAAGCCTAGACGACCCACGTGAGTCTAAATGTTCATTGTTGTCATAAACCCAACCTAGTTGTTGTTTTCCCTCCAACTTCTGGGTTTAATATGGATGGTACCTACCCCTTTCCCTCATTCATCTACCCCCAAATGTTTTAAGCACTTGAGATTAGAGAATTAAAGGAAAGTACATAAAGAGCTAAGCTTAAAAAAAAAAAAAAAGCTTCATGAAGACTTGGCTGAGGGGTAACTTCAGGGTCTTTAGTCTGTAAAATACTGATAAGATTGTGTGTCCTGGTTCCTCACGAGGTAGAATTTCAGCATTTCATAAAGAAGCCATCAGAGGAGAGAGCCGCTTTGGAAACATACACACACACACACACACGCACACGCACACAATATCAAACAAAAGGGATCAATGAGATGAATGCCGAAGATACTACCGGCAATGCAGAATATCCCATGATGGCGTCTTCCCTAATTATTTAAGATCGCTTGTAAAATTGATTTTATGTAAACACAACACTCAGCAACAGCCAGCTCCTTGGAGGCAACGTAAGTTGTTGGGGATTTATTGACCTGTCGTTCCCATGTGTTACTTTACTACCATTTAATGGCCTGTTTAGATAGTCTTGGTGTGTACAAGCTCCCCCCATCAGCTCTGAGCGACACACATTGACAGGTAGCTGCCGCAGAGATCAAGTAAGGGACCCCCTGCTAGAGCACACAGAGGCACAGGAACTTTCCTCGTTCTCTACTCGAATGCAGGATTTTTCTCCAGAACTGGAATGAGACGTGAGCGGTCCGTATCTTTCTACTTTTTACTATGTCTTGAATGTAGAAAGCATAGAGAAAAAGCTAGACATAGACCTAGCTTTAAGGTCCTACTTTTAACTCCTACTGGCAATGTGACCGCAAGTAGCCCATATGACATCTCTGAGCTGATCACCTATATGACCAGCAAAATTCACTCCCTGCCTAGTGCCTGAATTTCGCAGGAAAACCGAAGTACAAAATGGGTGCAATGTCCTATGCAAAGGCATAATCAAACACAGACACGCACACACATTCTTTCTCTCTGCCTCTCTCTCTCTCTCTCTCTCTCTCTCTCTCTCTCAGGCTCTCTCAATTTAAAGCTGTTAGCAAGGGGCGCCTGGGTGGCTCAGTTGGTTGAGCCACTGCCTTCGGCTCAGGTCATGATCCTGGAGTCCCGGGATCGAGTACCGCATCGGGCTCCCTGCTCGGCGGGGAGTCTGCTTCTCCCTCTGACCCTCCCCCTTCTCACGCTCTCTCTATCTCATTCTCTCTCTCAAATAAATAGATAAAATCTTAAAAAAAAATAAAGCTGTTAGCAAGATAGCTTCAGAAATACAAAGGCTATTCTCTGCCTTGATGGTGACTTCAGAGATAAGAAACTAAGGCATAGTCACTACTTGCAGAGAACTTAAGAGTCAAATAGAGGAGATTCCACATTTCATGGATTCTAAGACAGTGTTCATTTAACATTCTAACTTCTCTGTGGTTGAGATAAATCTTATAACCAATGATGTATCGTGGTTGAATAAGCAGACTTTTTCTTTCTTAGTGGTACATGAAATAATGATGCCTCTTTCTAAGACTCAGTGTTGTCTTAGATGCAATGAAGTAGAGTAGTATGGCCTCACAGATAACTCTTCTCTAGGATCAAGGGAGCTCTAGGGGAAGAGGGAGATGGATCCCCAGAGGACAGCTTCTGAAAGACTTTGCAGGAAGAGTGACTATGTAAACCACGGGACTGGATGGGAGCTAGTTTGTGGGGGAAGAGAGAATGAATTCTGCAAGCATTTCATTTTCAAATTCAGGAGTTTCCTATTACATCAAAAGAGAAGTGTGAAGAAAGGAACCGGACAACTGATGGCAGGGGGTAGAGTAACAGGTGGATGCTGCCTTCACCCCCCAACCCACCATCTTTGCCCCCATTTAATGGAACAACCACCTTCTAGAGAGGTTCCAGAGTGATGAGATGCTCCCATGCGGGACGCAGGCCTTTGGACGAGCTGACATCATCCACACTCTTCCCCACGCTGTACCCCTTGAGTGAACCCAGCTCTTAATCTAAAACAGAATGTTCAGAGTCTCAGGCTCTGTGACTGGCCTCTGAAGCGACCCCAACTCGATCCCAGGGCAGAGCAAACAGCCTTCCTGCAGGTTTCATTTTCCTCAGGCCTTTCCTCTCAGGAATGCAGTTATGTGGCCATTTCCCTGACCCGGCCCTTGTCATAATGAATCCTTCCTTCCCACTGAATTATTTCCCCCTCTTTCCTCTCAAAGATTTATCCCACATGCCAACCTTTAGTGAAACTTCTTCTGCTCAAGAAAAAATAAACAACCAACCAGAACTTGAGTGGCCAGAGTTGGGACAAAATCAAATGGCATTTCCTGTATTTTCAAAGATTGCAAAATATTCTAAAGATGAAGAAGAATGTTGATATAGCTTAAATGCCCAATTATAATAACTAGAGTTCAAAATCCAATTAATGGCATCTTTCATTCCCTCCCTCTCCTAATTTCCCCTCCTTGTTTCCTGCATTCCCTCCTCTCGACTGGTTCTACTCTTAGATTTTATATTTCTATTTTCTTAGTGTGACATCTACCCAGAGTTTAACTTTTTTGTCATGCGCACTTCATTTTTAGGATTTTTTTTCTCCTGTAGAGCCCTTATTTCCCATGTTTTATCTACCTTGACCTTTCCATCTGGTTATTTTTACCCTTTTTCCTATTGCTTTATTATTTTCTCTTTCCTGTTTACCATTTCTCTTCCTTCACTCGTGTTTCCATTTTTCTTTTTGTCAAGTCCTTCTACATCCCTTGAAAAATAATTATTGAGTCAAAGGGACTCCCAAAATGTCAAGGTATAGGCAAATAAGAAACTGTGCTCTCTTACAGTTACTAGGTATTCAAAATAAACTTGACCCAGGCCACCCTCCAACAGTCTTGAGGCTGTTAGCATCGCATTTAGGGGAAGCTCCCAGTGGTGCTCTCTTAAAGGAAGAGATGTCCTCATCCACCCAGGCAGGAGGACAAAGATGGGAAAGCAACGGGAGTGGCAGGGAGAGGCAGTGTTGTATAATGGTTCTAGTCTCTGGTGCCAGAATTCCTTTGTTCAAACCCCAGCCGATACACAACTCTTACACAACTTTTGTGAGAATTAAATGAGATAATGTATTTAAGGACTTAGACCGTGCCTGTAACACAGTAAAACTATGTAAGTACTAACTGTTAGCATTATTTGTCTAAGTCACTTGAATTGGTATCGGACGTAAGAAAATATACATTTTAGGAAATACACTTTCTTTTACATATGTCCACCTAGGATCCAGTTTGAAAAGTCTTAAAAGTAGTGATTCTCACAGTGTAGTCTTTGGATCAGCAGCAGCATCTAGCAACCTGTTAAAAATGCAAATTCTAAAAAAAAAAAAAATTCCAATTCCAATTCTCAAACCCTATCCCTGACCCACCCCCAGCCAACTGAACCAGCAACTTTGAGTGGGGCCAAGCAATTCAAGCTTTAACAAGCCCTTTAAGTGATTCGAAAATACTACAATCTGGGGCGCCTGGGTGGCTCAGTTGGTTAAGCGACTGCCTTCGGCTCAGGTCATGATCCTGGAGTCCCGGGATCGAGTCCCGCATCAGGCTCCCTGCTCAGCAGGGAGTCTGCTTCTCCCTCTGACCCTCCCCCCTCTCATGCTCTCTCTATCTCATTCTCTCTCTCAAATAAATAAATAAAATCTTTAAAAAAAAAAAAAAGAAAATACTACAATCTGAGGACGATCGCCCTATGGTGAATATCAGAGGATGCTTCTAAAGGAGCATCCAAAATACAAAGTATAGTTGTATCCCACCTCACTACCACCAGCAACATGGTGAGCCTCTGTATGGTCCATGGTCATACTTACTGGAGCAACTTGGAGACAAGCAAGCTATAGGCACAAGGTAACTATATTCTAACTGAGGAATATTAGCATCATATCTTCCTTTGGCATAGAGTAGTGAATTGCTTATTTCTTTAGGTCCAAAAAATAGGACCCCAAAATCATAGAGTGGGTGAAGACAAAGAATGTCCTCATTCTCGTGGAATAAGCAAGCCAGACTAGGTAGTCCAGACATAGACTCAAAGATTCTCAAAGATTTGTGCCTTTCGCCTCTCAAAATAATCAGGTTACCTGGCAATAAATACACAATGACCTCTGTTTGATGTTTCTAAGTTGTCCATTTTGGAGTACGTTTGGGACATTTTTTTTTTTTTAAGATTTTATTTATTTTTCAACAGAGAGAGAGACAGCGAGAGAGGGAACACAAGCAGGGGGAGTGGGAGAGGGAGAAGCAGACCTCCCGTGGAGCAGGGAGCCCGATGTGGGACTCGATCCCAGGACCCTGGGATCATGACCTGAGCCGAAGGCAGACCCTTAACGACTGAGCCACCCAGGCGCCCTATTTGGGACATTTTGACGTTGATAAGACTTAGGACAAATCACTGTGTTCTCCTTCAGAAACCTCTTGGTTGAAGTTCCCCTTTCAGGTACATGGACCCCGTAGCCCCATCCACAGGTGTGACACGGGTGGCAATGCCTATGTCCTGATGAGCACTGGGTGATCCACAAGGACCTATGAAGCTCTCTGTTGAATATGAGGGAAGGTCACATACATCTTCCTTCTTAATTGAATCAAGATGACAGAGGACATCTGCTGACATCCTCAAAGAGACAGTAGCTCAGAGGCCACAACCTTCACCCACAGGCGACTTCCCAGAAATCCTCACAGAAGAAGCAGAGTGAGGAGCGCCAGGGTGGCTCAGTCGGTTAAGTGTCCGACTCTTGATTTCGGCTCAGGTGATGATCTCAGGGTCGTGAAATTGAGCCACTGTTGGACTCCATGCTCAGCGTGGAGTCTGCTCAAGATGCTCTCGCACTCACCCTCTCCCCCCTCCCATTCGCGCTCTGTCTCTCCAAAATAAATAAATAAATCTTTTTAAAAAAATAAAAAGAGGAGGAAGAACCAGAGTGAGAGCATCTAGTCCAGAAGGCTCATCATGCACACTACAGTCTTAGAGCCATAATTCCTGAAGGCATGCTACCAAAGCAGTCACTGCACAAGTACCAAATTCTTATATTTGATTAGGATGTTATACCTTTCTTTTTATTAACCAGACAGACTGGTTTGGTTACCTCCATTTCATAGATGCAGAAACTGAGGCTCAGAGAGGCTATAAGGACAAAAGGCACAAAACTAGTCATAGAAACAAAGTGAGAGCCCATGTCCCCTGAATCCCATTCCAGGGCATTTTCCACTTCACCATGTGGCGTCTCTCTGCCAGCCCACAACATAGGATGGCCTGTAGGTCTTCAGCATAAAAAGAGCATGGATCCTTGATGGGAAGGCCCCTTTTAAATCTTAGAAATGAAAAGGTAATTTGCTTCCTGGATTTGGCAGCCCCTGTGTTGATTGCCTCTGCCAAGAATTTTCCAGACTTTAACTTGATGGAACTAGGGGGCTTGGCAGTGCTAGAGAGGATGGCCACCAGGAATATATAGCAGTGCTTTCCAATAGAACGTTTGTGATTCTAGAAATTTCTGTATCTATGCAATCCAATATAGTGACTGCTAGATGAGTAACTAAATTCTTAGTTTAACTTAGCTCTTTTTTTTAAAATTTATTTATTTATTAGAGAGAGAGAAAGCACAAGCAGGGGGAGAGGCAGTGGGAGAGGGAGAAGCAGATTCCCCACTGAGCAGGGAGCCCGACGCGGGGCTCAATCCCAGGATCCTGGGATCATGACCTGAGCTGAAGGCAGACACTTAACCCACTGAGCCACCCAGGTGCCCCTATTTTATTTAATTTAATATAAACTTAAATAGCCACATGTGCCCCCAGCAGAGCCCCCTTACTGCATGACACCTGCTAAATTGGTTGTTATCTGCAAAGTCAGTACAGTGGTTCTCTCTCTGTCTCTCTCTCTCTTTGAGCAAGCTTTGTTTATTGTCATTTCCTATTAACCAACAGAGCAGGGTGAGAGCTGTGTATAGACTAACAACGGAAGAGCTGTCCTCTGTGTTGGGCAGAGGCCTCATATGAAGAATTATAAACTGGACTCTGAACTCCTGCCTTTCAAAGAGAAAGGCCTAGATGGTGATGGGCCTACATGGTTGTTTGGTGACAGAGTGTTAGAAATTGGGGTAGGGACCAGTTCCTCAGCTCTCGTTTTTTCCCCTTCAAAGCATCAGAACCCCAGCTCTGTAATCATACCCACACACGGGACTGGCTCCCCATTTCTCTGCAGGGAGGCTGGCATTCCTCCTCACCTGAGACGGTTCTTTTCTCTGCAAGGAGCTCGCTGTGGCAGGAGGTGGGCTGACTTGGGATCCGTTTAGCAGTAGTGAGTTGCCATTTAGATCAACTGTCTCCATACTTTCCCAGTCAGAGCCCTTTTAGAAAGTCCAGCCTTCTTTACGCTTTTAAGGGTAGAAGACCAGCTAGCCAAACTCTGTTCATTCAGAAAGCTCAAGGGGAATAAGAAGTCAGTTGTTTTCCCCATTCAGTGCACTTCTTTCCTGCATCAACATGCTGACAATAAAACAAATTGTGAGGTGCATGCTTGTTCCAAATCGTTACATACTGCATAGCATCTACAATCTGTTTTGCCTTAATGCATCATAAACTTTTACCTGTGAGGTCGTATGTTGAGTAGCACCCATGGCCCTAACAAGTACCTGTAGGCAGAGTGACACATACACCCTTCGCTCCATGCTTGTCCCCAGTTCATCTTCCTAGCCTTGTGGCACGCCACGTGCTCTGAGTAGGTGACACCCCAGTCACGCACGTCGATTTCTGAGTTGTGCCCTCTCTCTTCTTACAGCGGGACCCAGCCTGTCCCCTTTGTCTCCAGTGCCTTTTCCTGACTTCCCCACTTGCCAGAGGTTTGAAAAAAGAGAACTGAGCTCCAGACATTCGCTCACATAGTCAACTCACATTTACATACACCTGTACCATCCGTCCCTGAGCGAGACAAAGACAAAGAGAAGATGACAGACTAGGTTTCTGGGTCCAAATCAGACTCTTATCCTTCTAGCTGGATGACTCTGGACATTTGACTTAATAAACCCCATGTGGAAAATCACAAGAATGCTGCCTCCCTCTCGACATAGGGGAATGAGACCACGGGCCTCCACTTAGTTGAGTGGCTTGCGTGTGGTGAATGCTCATAGTCACTTCCATTCCCGTCAAGTTCTGCTCAATCCCACCCATTCCAAGGGTATGTCCTGAGCTTACCTAGTTGGAATTCCTCTCCCCCTCTCCATCATGCCTGTAGCATGTTGGCTGAATGAAGGGAACACGTATTTCTTTCTGTTTTGCACCAGTTATTTACATGAACTTCAGCCTCGTCAACGAGATTTCACGTCTTTACAGGAGATGGTTCAGGTGTCTGTCCTCTGTAACCCATTAATTGCTTACGTTAAATTCAACATACAATTTTTGACTGCTTTCTCTGTGCCAAGCACTGTGTGAGACGGGGCCTCAGAAAACAGGTATGTAACCACATTTTCTGATGCACAAAAGTTACAGCGTAATCAGGGAGAACGTAATGAGCATTATTGTTTTTGTTTGTTTGGCCCCTATTCCTTGTGGAAATTATATCATCCTTCCTTCGAAAAGTCATTCCTATAGTAATTAGAATCATTGGCCGCTTATCTTCCTCTCCTTCATGCCCTTTGCCCTGTGACTGCTTCGGTCCTCTCACTAGTGGGACAGTACCCTCGCCCACCCTTTGACTTTGTGCTCAGCCACATAACTTGCTTCAGCCAACAGAACAGTGTAGAATTCAGTATGCCACTTCTGAGCCCGGTCCTTAGGATCCACCATGGGCTTCCACTTCTTCTCTTGGACCTCTGTGACTTCCATAAGAAGAGCTTTCTTATTCCTTCAACCCGGTCACTAAATGAGGCATATTAATAGAACATGCCTGAGTTTAACGTACCACAAAAACTATCCAGCCAGACCTGTCACTTACAGCAGAGCTTCCTGGTCTGTAGCAGTCAACCTCTAGCCAACCTGCAATTGCATAAAAAATAAATGCTTAATGTATTTTGCCACTGAGCTTTTGTGGTTGTTGATTTCACAGTAGTAGGTGATTCCTACACTGGCTCCCCACTCTAATCTTCTGTCCTCCTCCATGTTCTTCTCTCTACCTGAGAGCTTGAAATATCTCAATGGGATGGCCTTCTTCCTATCTCCTCCCGAACCAGAGTTGTAGTCCCTAGTCTAGGGCAAGCACGTGACCCAAGGAGGAGCAATCAGAGTCCATCCATTAGACCTTTAATGTTAAAACCAAGGAAAATGTGAGCCTGAGCCCACCTGGCAGATACGATTCTACTTTTCTGGTGAGAGCCAGCACATGGTCAACAGAGGAAAAGGGAGACTGAGACAGATGGAGGCAGGGAGCAGCAACAGACTCAAGTGGTCAAGGCACTGATGCCGCACCTGGGGATATGGGAGGGTCCCCAGGTTCTGATTTCCTCAAACTTGATCGGTCAGTATTTCCCTCAGTTTTGCGAGCTAGCCCAGCGTCCAGTAAATTCCTTTTCAGCTTAAGCTGATTTGAGTCGAGGCTCTATCCCTTGTAACCTTGAAGAAACCAGACACAAAATAAATAAAGAGGCACTTCGGTCTGAGACAGCTGTCCCAGAGGCACAACGGGGGCTGTGGAAGCACAAGGCAGAAGGGCACCTTCCCCGGCTGGTGGCGTCAGAGAAGGCTTCTGGGGAAGGGAGCAATCACCCTACTGTCTGCAGCATGAGTGGACACGGTCAGAAAAGGGGACAGCCTCTGAAAGGGGTGGGGGCCAGAGGCTCGAGGTGAGAAGTGAGTTTGGGAAGGTCACAAGGGCCGGAGTGGGAGGACGCTGTAATTCAGCCCAAAGAAGGAGGACTTGGGATGGCAAGTGGGAGCCGTGGAAGAATTTTCAGCAGGGGTCTAGCAGCCTTTTAGAAGCCCTTTTTTTTCTGGCTGCAGGGTGGATATTGAGGTCAGAAAACCAGTTGGGAGGCTGTTAAAAGCATCCAGGCATGAGATGAAGGGCTCCTGCATTCTGGCCGAGGCCTCCGGCTTTCCAATAGGGTTTTTTTCTGAGTTGGTGCGTGGTATTTGTCTGTCAAATTGTGAATTGGAAAATTGAAGTCATTTTCTCCTTTGAAGGGACTTGTGCCTCCCACTTAAGATTGCGAGGAGCCATGCTGTGCTAAGGGGACGATTGTTTGGCCACTTGTTCCACAGTTCCTCTCCCCGGAGACTCTTCTGAACCAGTACAACCTGGTGTCACCGCCCTCGGGCCGTCAACTCCTCATTGTTCAAGATGTGCTGTGTTGCACTTACCCAGAATAAAATGATTCTCATTTACTTACCTAGCAGCTGTCAAAGCCTGAAATTTCATTCTGTGGGCGTAAGCAATTTCTCCCCTGTAAATGTGGCTTCATCTTGAGTTTGTTATCTGCCAGCAACAGAGAACGGTGGGCTGCAGTCTCTCTTCCTTTCTCCTACAAGCAACAATTAAAGACCCAATTCTGCCCGAGTACAAATGCATCTGTTAGCGATTGTCACTCTGGAGTCACACGCTCAGGAGCTTCACTATTTTTGCCGGGAGACCCGCAGATGAAAAAAAAAAAAAAATGGCTTGGTGATATACAGAGAAAACCCGAAAGGGAAAAAAAGAAAATGGTGGCTTAGCTCCTTTTGGAACCAGCAAGGAAGAATCATTTTGTTTCCTACGCAGACAAAGGGACACTGGCTTTGGCAGAACTCAGGATCCAACTCTTTATTGAGGAGGAGACATGCAAATGGAAGACATCAGGGGAAGTGCTTAGATGAGCAAAATTGAATTTCACCCGGGGTTGGCCTGATTCCTATAGCCCCTGTAGATGCAAAACACCTTGGCCGGATTATATTCGGTGAACTGAAGTGGGGGAGAAGGTGAACAAGCAAGAAGAAGAAAATAATTGGTTTCTGGATTGTGTGGGCAGGCTATCCAGTTCTTGTAGAATTCTCTTTGTGATACTGTCTCTGTGTTCCCTCCCCGCCACACCCCCCCCCCACCCCAGGCCCTTCTGTAGGCAGGGACAAGGCATGGCCCATGGCACCTCCCAGCCCCAGCCAGGCTTCAGGACTCAGGAGGGCCTTGGCTTTGAGAGCAGGTCCCTGTGAGCGCCAAGAGGCTCACCATCAGGTCCCGTGCCCCATGTCTTTGGGGTTTTTGACCACACACATAATGAGGTCACACTTCAGCAATGTCTTTGTTCCACCCCAAATGATGTTCCCACCCTCCTGACAGAGCAGCTTTTGTGTCTTATGTCAAAATAATCCCTTACCCAAAATGATGGCGAGGCTCCGAAATATCCCTGCTTTAACCTTAGGGAATATAAAAAAGGAGTGTTAAATGTTTAACCTGGATTGATGAGGTTTGCTGAAACTATTGGATAAAATGAAAACTTTCTTCGAGGCATAAATCACTGGGGAGATTCCCCCCACCTCATTGATTTTTGGGCTCGGTTAATGATTCCAGCACTGAGAACAGAAGACTAGGTGGAAGTTAAAGAAATGGAAAGCCACATTAACCTCTAAATTTTACCTATATGTTGATTTTTGACAGTGAAATACTATAATTAACCCAGACTATTTTCCTAAGATTTAATTTTTTGCTGATGTCCAAAAGTATTGTAAAAAAGCTGATTCCTAATTATTACATACAGCATTGCATAAATTTCTTCCTAATTAAAAAGCCTCTAAATTCTAAATAATCAATTTATGAAGACATATGGTTTTGAAAAATTGGGCATTTAATTTCTAAAGATTTATTGGTAATTTGTACCATAGCTAATTAATTATGGTTATAATACTATTGCAGTCATAGTAGAGATTGATGTGATGATACAATTGCAAATTTATTTTGATATGTCTTCTTTAATATCAGAGCATTACATTATACTTAGTTTTCCAGCCCCTTCTTAATTACGCTTGAAAGCATTAGTTTAATGAAAGATAAGAGGGTTTGATAAGTGTACCATCAGAATTTATTTGAAAAACTATTTTCAACATGAAACAAACAAATTGTTTTTTGTCCTGGCAAAATGAAATTTGCAGTTGGTAATAAATTAGCAGACAGAAATGCCTTAAAATTAAATAGTATTTGGTACAGAATTTCCCATTAACCATTGTGACAATTTGCAGAGAGCTTAGCATGAGAAAGTAGTTAAACTGTACAGAGGAAGTCTGCAGACAAAAATGAATAGAACCCAACATAAACAATGATGGCATTGTAAACACTCACAAACACATGGGCTAGGTGGGGAAGGGTTTTTCCTATTTCCTTTGTCATGTGAACTTCTAGGCATTAAAAAAAAAAAAAATCTAGAAACTGTTTTGGATATGACCAGGGTTTTCTTTGAAGTGGTAGGAAGAGAGAGATTTTTGATTTAGTGGTAGAAAAATGCCACTGATCCGTTTTATTGAATGGAAACACACGACCCTGGGGAATCATGGCACAGAACCGAATCATTGGTTGCAAGGAAAAAGGAGAGGAAGAGGGCAAAAGTAGCTTCTGGCTGTGCTCAGCAGCGTGCCAAACGCAGGTTAGCTAAAGAACCCAGTTCCCCATGGAGGGCCTTCCTGGGGGAGGTGGCAGAAACTCTTCATCTGGACATCTTCCTGATGAAACCCCAAGTACCAGAGTCAGCTGCCCTGCCTTCCTTGATTTACATGGTAACAAACTTGTGGGGGGGGGGGGCAGTTATTCTGGAGCTTCTCTAGTGATCACCTTGCTTTGGATTGCTTTTGTTAACAAAAGGCTCCAATTGCTTCAAGTTTCTTCCCTCTTGTTTCCATGGCACGATCCCTCTGTCTAGCTGTGTGACTTGGAGAAGGTCACTCAGTATCTCTTTAAGTCCCAGTTTCCTCTTCAATAAAAGGGTGCTAGTAAGAGAATCAACAGTAGCATTTCAGCGAGGATAAAATGTGATGCGTGCTAGCCCGTGCTCGGCAAGCATGCGGGAAGCTCACGATCACAGAGTGCAGAGGAGAGGACCAATTCAGGGGACCGGGGGCCTGGTCTGTGGGAGGGCTGGGCAATGTTCATTCATTCATCTTACAGATATTGATTGTCCATCCACTCTGTTTTCAGTAGAGCTTATTTGCTATGGATACAGAAATAAATAGAACGGCCGGGTATGTGCTCTCTCGGAATCCACAATCTAATAGAAAGGAAAATTGTGTGCATAAAAATAATTAAAATAATAGTGGCTATGCATGAGTGGCATAGGGGCACAGAAAGAAGAGCCTTGGAGAGCTCCCGAAGGTCTAAAGGAGAAGATCATAAATCTCTGAGTCTTGAACAACGGCCAAGTGGGTGGGGAAGAGTACTGAAGCAGATAGTGCCGCAAGACAGAAGGTTCCATGACAGATGTTTAGGAGCTCCAAGGAACTGGAGTTGGTTAGAGCTAAAGAGGCAAAGGGAGGCTGGTGACAGAGGAGTTTGAAGGCTTGGCAGGGCCTGGGCCGACCTACTGGATACAGGCACCCGTGAGATGCAAAAATACCAGAGGTACCTGTGTGAGGAGTAGTGGACACACTGATTTTTCCTCTCCAAAAATACAGCACAGTGCTGTATTTTTCAAAATAAGTAGTGCAAATACCCCAATAGAATACTCCAAATACAATAACCAAATGCATATCCCTATTATATTGATCAAGTTTGGGCTCCACAATTATAGTTGTCATCAAAGAAAAAAGTAATATAGCCTAAAAAATTAGTCTTTGGGGGTATTTTATCACATGCATGATAAACTTTTAACACGCAAACTTCAGTCAACAAATATTTATTCGGTTCTTATTATATGCTGGGCATCCTACTAAGCCGTGAATGACTGTTAGTTGACTTTTCCTAGTCCTCTTTAGTAAAACATGAACAATTTTGACAATTTTATGTTAGTTTAGTTCTGTTCTTTGCTTTTTAAAAACCCGGTATTGAATTTATTTAAAAAGTATTTATTGAATACCCACTCTGTCCCAAGTATGCATGTGTATTTATTCGGTGGTCAAGTTCCACATTATAATCTTTTCCGAATTCATGGTCAGGGATTAGAATTAACTGTATGATTGTCAGTAATTCATTTAACCTCAGTGGGCCTCAATTTCCTTTTCTATAAAATTAGTCCACCTCAAAAACAAGTGTGAGGGGTGCCTGGGTGGCTCTGTTGGTTAAGCAACTGCCTTCGGCTCAGGTCATGATCCCGGAATCCTGGGATCGAGTCCCACATCGGGCTCCTGGCTCAGCAGGGAGTCTGCTTTTCCCTCTGACCCAACTCCCCTCTCATGCTGTTTCTCTCTCTCTCTCTCAAATAAATAAATAAAATCTTTTAAAAAAAAAAACAAGTGTGAATTTTGAAAATGGGTGGGATCTTTTGATTAGGAAAAGATATATTTCCTTGGATAAGTCTCAAAGGCTGATATCCATATATGAACTTTAATTGAAGATTATAAAACTCTTCATATACTCTCTAACTAAAATTCAGCCTAAAGCCAAGGTACATCTTTTGGGTGAAAATGCCCCTAATTTTGGATTTTGTTATCACACAATTCTACATGAAATTTGTTGTCGTTCCATCTCACTTAATTTATGTGTCCATGCACTAGTTTCTGCCCAGATAAAAAGGCAGAAAATCTCCAAGTTTGGGGGCTAGCTAAAAGGGATATGACTGGGCTCTTTCCATTCCCCTCTGAGAGCTTAAATAACTGAAACAGGCTCCTGAACTCCAAGCCGTGGTTTCAAGGCTGGTCAATCACCATAAACTACAGGAGCCACATAACTACCCCGTATGCTCCAACGTAGCTCCCATTATTATCGATAAAAGTTACACTACTATACCAAGGGGAGAGAGAGGCCACAGTAAGGCTTTTAAAAAGCTATTTAATATATCAGCTTTCACAAAGATAGACGGCATCACTAAGACAAAACAAGAAAAGATGTGCCCGACTTTATAAGGTATTGGCACTGTTAATCATATTTTGAAATATTGCTGGCATATATCTTGGAAAACACAACACAGTTGCCATATTTCCAATGGGAGAGATGACAGTTTTAATGTTGAGATACATCGATAATTCCAAGCCCTCTTCCCACCCCCCACCCCCATATGGGATAAACCAGAGAAGATTAGGCAACCAGGTGGGTTCAGAAGCTTAAGTCCTAAAATTGAACATCATAAATTCTGCCACATTCCATTACAAAGTTATCACAAAATTTCACTAAGCAAACAACTATATATGTGTGTGTGCATTTTGTGTGTGTATGTACTCTAACGTTATAAAATCATTTACATTAGTATCTTATTTATATATACAAAATGTTAAAACATACATTTATATGCATATAAAATTTTGGATGAACTTATAAAAAGGTTATTGAAATAATCAGCTGGATTCCATTTATACTTCTCTACTTCCAATTTTTAAATATCTCATGAGAAATAAGGTGCCTAGGTCAGTAGATTTCACAGCTTTTCCACATTCGTTATTTTGGTCAACCCAATTCTGTGAAGTGGGTAGGACACATGCATTTATGGCCATTTTACTGAGAAGGAATGTGAGGTTTATATCCAGATTGTATGCGGCAAAAGCGGGATGTGATGCCTGTTCTCCTGCTTCTGAATTCAGGGTTCTTCTCACTATACCATCATGGCTGTGTAGCATAAGATCATTTACAGATAATAGCTACATAAACCTGATCCAGGGGGACATGGGTTCCTTGTTCAAGCCCCATGTATCACTGTGATGCTAACCAAGAAATATGGCCTACTGGGCACACTGATGTTTGATGACATTCTCTCCATTAATTATAGCAAATACTTTGGATTGCTGTTGTCCTTTCTTCCTTGGTCAAAGAATCTTGATTTCCTTCAGTGTAGCAATGGTACCCATGTAAAATATCCCATCTCCCATGAATATGGGGTAGCCATATGACATAGTCCTGGCCAGCTAGATGTAGAGAAAGTCCCTCGAATGGGGCTTCTGGGAAAGCTATTTAAATGGGAACAGAATTATTGGCTTTACTCTGTATCTTATCCTCTTCTTCTTCCTGGTCTGAAATACAAACACAATGCTGAAGAGGTAGCAGCCAGCTTGCAAGCGTGAGGTTGAAAGTGACATATTTAATTAAGAGAGTAGAAAAGTAGGAAGAGCTTGGATCCCACAGAGCATTACGGAGCCACAGAAGACTAACTGCCTACCTTCAAACTTCTTATCCTGGGGAAGAAACGTAGGCTCTTATCTCATTAAGCCACTCTAGCTGCTGTGACTGAACTTAGTCCTCATTGATAGAGTAAAAGGAATTAAAAATGGAAGAAGAAAATGTTGGATGTTAGATGGAACCAGAAGAAAACCCAAGGTCTATCTCTCAGGCAAGGACTGTTGTATACAATTAGCAAGTCTCCCACCAACTATCCACCCAACTATCCATGGCTAGAGGCTATCGCCAAGAATGCCTCATGCTAGGACCAAGGTCCACCACCAGCAATGCCTTCAGTTAGGGTCTCAGCTGCTATTTCCAGAGAAGTGAGCCCTAGGGTTGAGTTTTTGTACCATTGCCACTTTATGCCTCTGTTTCTTTACTTGCAAAATGGGGATGATAATACAACCTACCTCTTAGGATTGTTCTAAAGATTGAATGAGAGAATACACGTAATGTGCTTAGAATAATGCCAAGCATACTGGAAGCATTTAGTAAATGCTATCCTAAGATCTGGGAAAGGAGAGGCTAATCATTATTGATTCTGCATAAGCAAGAACTAACTTCCAGAGACACAGTTACACCAATTCTCCTTTTTCTACAGACAGGGCCCTATAAAAAGGGTCATTTCCTTCTCCGCATTCTTTCCCATACAAAAGATACTGGAAGTATAGAAGTCTGCCCAGGGATCGATCATAATTAAAAAAAAAAAAAAATCCAAAAATATACATTGGGTAATTTGGAGGTTACAGCATAAGCATCAAACCCAGTTCTTCTCTTTAAAAGAACGCACAGTCTGATGTGGGGCAGAGAATAGGGGACAGTTTATTAACTCAGGCTTTGTGGAATGTTGCTCTGCCAGGTGCTGATAATAAATAGTACAAGGTTTCAGAGAAAGAAGATCTCAATATTTGCGTGACTCTTTCAACAAAGGCTTATTGGTGGTCTTGAACTAAATATTTAAAATGAGCAAAAAAGGAGGATCAGAAGAATGGAACGGAATTAAGTATACCTTAGAAGAGGTCTGATAGGATGTGAATGCCCCTAGGGTAAGGATATTATCTTACTCATTTTAAAACCCCAGGGCAAGAACACATAGAATGAATTTCCCCAGTTGGGTTTTTGATTGTTTTCTGCCTCTGGGATTTTGTTTTTGCAAAAACCACAGTTATTCAACCCTTCTATGTAGGGGGCTGATAAAGTAGCTTATAGCAGATCAATGGTCCCAGGGAGAATAACTAGAAATACCAGAGAAAACGAAAACAAAAATCTTTTTGAAGGCATCAGAGATCTACTAAGTCATCCAAGACTTGAGGGGCCAAGCCCTCTGAGAAGGGAAGGCCCCAAACTCTTTCCCCCTCAGGAATTTTCCCATTCTCTATTGCATAAGGCAAGGAGTTAAAAAGCCAAGCAAATGAAAACTTCTAAAAAAGCCCAGTGGAGTTTTCAGAATCTCATGACGCCTGAAAGATAAAAACTAGAATTCAGGAGGAGAGGCTCTTGTAAATATCCCAGGCTCCTCTTGGGATCCCTGTAAGACAACACCGTAGGAAAAGGTGAATCCCACAGTAGACCCCTGAGGAAGATAAAACTTTCTCTCTGCTCAGCTGAGCCCCTAATTACATTGAGGTAAACTTCCCCAACGCTAGATATCTAGATTTACCTATTACTTTCAGTGAGGGTAAATACTTTCTGAAGGAATGTGATGTAATCCAAAGGCCCCCAAACTTTTCATATGCAACATCTCTCATTTCTGTCAAAACTTACCAGACATATTGAGAAACAGGACCAAGAAGCAATAGATATTAGAAACAGACCCATGGATGACCCAGATATTCTCCTTCTCTTTAAAATGAGTGAGTGATTAGTATATTTAAGAAATAAATGACAGGATGGAGAATTTCAGCAGAAAACTAGACTGTACTAAAAAAAAAAAAAGAAATTCAGGAATGAAAAATGCATTAGCTAAAACAAAGATGAAGATCTTAGTAGAAAAGTTTAACAGCAGATTGGATACAGCTGAAGAGTGGATAAGTGCCCTGTAAGATAGGTCAGGAAGAGGTATTCAGACTAAAGCACAGAGGAGAGCTAAATGGATAGAAAATACAGGAAAGAGACACAGTAGACATTGAAAAGTTTGAACATATACATTTGGATTCCCAGAAGGAAAGAAGAGAGATAATGGAACAGCAGCAACTTCCAGGAGAAAAAGGCCATGAATTTTTTTAAAATTGATGGAAGATATTATTACAGGTTAAAGAACATAATTTGAACCCTAAGCTAAATAAAACCTAATTACATAAGGCTAGTTTCATTCAACACTATTGATTTGTTCATGGTTTAGAAGTAAAATCTTGTGAAGCTTCATTGAGTACATGTGATTTCAGCTGGAGAATAAGATACTAGTGCTGAATTTGACCTTGACTTTGCCTTTAAACCAGAGTAAACCTAGGAAGATCAGGCTAGGATAAAGTTGCTCTGGCTTAACTTTAGAACCAGAACAAAAATACAAATTTCAGCTCTGTGATTTTATTTGTTTTAATTTGTTCTGAACTATGAAGAGACTATGTCCCAAACTATGCTGCCATCCTAATAACTTTCTCAGTTTTTTTTTTTTAATTAAGTTCTGATATTTGCCTGGAAAAATCTTGTTGTTTTGACATTTGAGTGTTGGTATTTAGCACTTTTATTTCCATTTCTTTTTCTTTTATAAAATCAGCCATCATCTTATTTAAAAAAAAAAAAAGTTGCCAAGTTTTACAAGCTGTGAATTCCTTTTTCAGAAAAAAAAAAAATACCTAGATCTTTTTTTCCCCCCAGAAACTTACAGTTGAAGGGCAAAGCCTCTCTAATAACTTTTTACTGAATAGTTCAAGGTTTCTTCTGTTCCTGGACAGAATCCACCTGGAGTCTCTCAGAGGCCATTGATAAGGCAAGGAAGAGCCCAATCTTGGACTATGAAAACTCTACTTAGAAATTACTCAGGCTTTCACTGCTTGATTCTGATTTGAGGAAAGCAGGGAGGAGTGATATTTGTCAACATGTCATTGGATTCTCAGATTGTTTTACACTTTCTTCAGTGATCTTTGTTACTTCATTTTTTCCAGAGGACTTTTCTCACTGATGAGTAGTCCTGGCAAAGCCCTGATGGTTTCCTTCCACATTCACAAGGTGTTGGCTGCACTCTGTTTAACATTCCAACAGGGTTAGCTTAGCTGGCCTGGAGTGTTGCATAGCCAACAGTAACATGCTCCCTGGTAGAAAGCTGACTTGCTAATGCTTATCCTCTTTTGACTCCCTGGAACCACTAGTTTTTTTCCAAGAGTTACTGCTTATTAGACCAAAGGAAGATCAGATGGCTGACTTAGTATCCTCCATTTTTATAAAGGATATAGTTCTAGGGAATGGAGAATTGACCCAATGTACAGAAAGTATGCATAAATATCCCTCAACATTCTCCCCCTTTTCATTCTCTAGCAGACATCATTTAAGCACGTATTATTGGGAAGGATCCTAGAGTTGGGGGTAAAGATGGAATAAAGAGAAGGGGACCAAACTAATTAGGCATGACCTCTGTATTTCAAGGGTGACCCACAAAGAGAAAGACCCTCTTTGATGATAGATCAATGTTACAGTTACATAAAACAAGTGAAGTTTTTCAAAGTTTCTATCCTGGAAGACCTCCTCTCATTCTTCTTCTACTTCCATCCTCCAGTTGTCGATTGCTTCTCAAAGAACATAATTTGCTGACTGCCATTTTATCAAGGATCCTAACATGTTTCATGCCATATCAGCATTTATTATATATATATATATATCTTTTTTTTCTCAATCTGAGGAAAAAGAATATTGATTCCATAGGATCTAAGAAAAAATACTAGGAGTATGAGCTTACATCCCTTCAGGCAAACTGCAGGTCTGCCTAAATGGTATTTTCATTCACTTCTCTGCCTACTCCATGAGACCTGAGCCCTTAGAGGCTAGGGCTATATTTTAACAATGTCTTAATTCCCAGAGACTGTAGAGACCTGGCATCCAGTGGAACTCATGAAAGCCATTAAAAGTTGATTCTTTTGAGCTACAAGATGGGTAAATAATCTATATCAGTGATCAAAGATAAAATGGCAACCAAAATATGCTCACAAACATGTTAAAAGTATTACAATCCATCCATTACTGAGTTTGTTGTTGTGGGAATGCATAATTAAGAGAGAATCCTGACTCTCACCTGGCTTGAGAGAGCATGGCGGGAGAACTGAGACATGTGCAGAAATACCCATTACCCAAGGCAGTATGGGATAAGGCCAGGAGTGGGCACAGTGAACACTCTAGATCTGTGTTGCCAAACATGTTAGCCACCAGCAACATGTGGCTATTTAAATTTAAAGTAAATAAAAAGAGATAAAATTTTAAATTCTGTCCCTCAGTCCCACTAGCTACATTTTAAGTTCTCAGTATCCACATATGGCTAATGACTACAGTTTTATAGAGCACAGATAGATTTCCATCATTACAGAAAATTCTATTGGACAGTGCTGCTCTGGAAGTCCGGAGAGATGAGGAGGTAGTTCTGTTAGGTTAGTTGTGGGAGGCTTCGTGGCAGATATGGCATGGAAGGCAGCTTTTGGTGGACAGGTAGGTCACTGATGAGAAAAGGGAAGATCTTCCAGAAGAATGGTATAAGCCAAGGGAGCTGTTAAAGCATGTTTGGTGGTAGCATTAGTAGCACGTACCAGACTGCATTCCTTCTCTTCCTGCTTTGGTTGGCTCCCACTAACCTAACGACGAGGACTACATACGATCTTTGGTGCTCCCTCTTTTTTCTTGATAATCTTTGTCATGGGATTGCCACCAGTTTCCATGACTCTAACCTTTACCAACATGTCCAGGCATCCTTCCATGTCCTGGGCTGGCCACACTCAGATCACAGATACACAGAGACACATGTACCTGTTGTACGAGTTCAAAGCCTTCTTTGGAGGTTCCAGTAAGAGGATCACAGTGAGTCAGAAGAGTTGTCCTTTATGCGGGAAGATATGCTCTGAGAAAGAACACAGTGCTCCTCAGGAATTGTAGTTTACTAAGGCTGCCATAACAAAATACCACAGAGGGGTGGCTTAATCAACAGAAATTTATTGTCTCACACTACCGGAGCCTAGAAGTCCAAGATCAAGGTGACCACAGATCAAGGCGCAATAATGATTATCACTCCTGACTCTATTTTGGGTACCTTCTTTCTGTACCTTTGAGACTACTACTCCTGAGGCCTCACTCTTTGATTTAAAAATGGCCACCCTCTTGCTGCCTCTTCACGTGGCCGTTCCTCTGTGCGCACACACCCCTGGTGTCACCCTAACAACCTCATTTTAACTCATCTACCTCTTTAAAGACCTTCTCTTAGAATATGGTCACACTTTGAGGCACTGGGGGTTGAGACTTCGACATGTGAGTTTTGCAAGCACACAGTTCAGCCCATAACAGCGATGAAGCAAGACAGGGCTCAGTTGCCTCACAGCCTGATCAGCGATAACAGTGAGCAGAGTGACAGGGACCACAGCCACCAACGTCACACCAGACCTTTATGTTCAAATATTTTGCTTTGCCTCCACTCACGGCGGTAACAACTGAGTTTGTCATTCCTGCCAAGGCGTGGTGATGGCTGCTACTTACCCTCCAGCCCCTTGTCTTGACGTCTCTAAGTTAATCTTTGTCTTCCTCTCTCTGTCTTTATGGTGGAGCAGTTTACCAATCCTGGGAGACTTTCTGGAGTAAACACTGTCTTTCTCAACTCTCTTTTTTTCTTCTTGTACCATCCACACTGTTTGACAGTTACCCAACTGGCTGTCTCCACCATCATCTTTTCGAGACCTTTTTGCCGCCACATCAGATTCCTCTCTCTTTCACCTGCCCTCAGTGCTTCCCTGCTCCCAGTGGTCCAGTGTCTGAGGTGTTTCTCAGTAGAGACCAACTTCATAATATCTGCTGCAGGCCTCACGAAAGATGAATAAGCCGGCCTCCCAGGCAGTGTGGTGGTCAAAAGAACACAGTCTTTAGAGTGAAAACAGACTTGGATTCAAATTCAGAGTGCTCACTAGCATTTGAGACATGTCAAGTGAAACACAGGTTCAAAGTAATAATACCTTGGATGTTGCTGGAGAAGATACTTTATAATAGATACAAGGGGCCTGCTTGACTGTAGTATGTTCTCGGCTAAAGGCGCAATAATGATTATCACTCCTGACTCTACTTTGGGTACCTTCTTTCTGTACCTTTGAGACTACTACTCCACGTGCTGCCCATGACTGCTATCCTTTTCCTGCCTATCTTAGTTCTATTCTTCAAGGTCCACCCCCTTTTTTATATCTAAAAAAACAACGCACACAGTTGCAGAAAACTGTCAGAGTCCTATTGTATCCTTCCACCCTCCCTTCTGGACACCAGAGGTTGCTTATGTGAATATCTGCAGTTCTCTGCCTGAAGGCATTTTTTTTCCCAGCCATGAGAACATTCTTGGCTCTGGTGCAGTACAAGCTAGAAGTGGCAGAAAATTAAACAGCCCTCAGCAAAAACAGATGGGAAGTTGGTGGATAAATCCTTGAGCCTTCTTGCTCTTTTGGGAGGAAAACTCCTAAGTTCGTTCTGCACTCTTGCCCAAGATGCTCAGATAGATTGAACTCCACTTGCCCACAATGACTCCTTCTCAGTACCACGCCCTGTAGCTCTCTGTCCCTTCACCGCTTCCCGGGATCCCCCAAATACACTCTGTGCACTGAAAACCTTATCTCAGTATCTGTCTCTGGGAGAACCCAACCAAGGACACGAACATGGCAGCTGTCCCCTTTCGTCTTGTCCCCTCCCTTCTTGACTCCACAGTAGCACCTCACTTAATGGGCTGCAGACAACTGGTGCTCACTCCGGACAGTTGCCACAAGAAAGTTGGAATTCATGCATCCCCAGCGTTACCAGAAGTTCTTTTACCGTTAAGGAATTGTTACGAGAAGACCTCCTGGGTCCACAGAGCAGGCAAAGCAAGTGATGACATTATAAATGCCACCACAGCATATAAAATGCAACAACAGAAACTACGATGCTGTTAAATGTCCAAGAACGAGAGTGCTGGTGAGGCAGGTTCTTTGTGATTCTGATGACCTGGGACCCTCTGGCCTCAGCCCGCTGCCATGAGCTCGCTCTCCCTTGTTCCTTGAGACCGGAGGAAAAATGTGTAGCTCACAAGTGTCTTCTACTGACATGACAAAAAAAATGTTTTACCTTTATTTTCGTATTGTTTTCCTGAGAGGCCATACAACTGACTTTGCTTTTGTCGTTGAGCATCTGCTCGTGAAGGTTCTGCAAACCTTCTTCCCCCTCATCAGATCACACACCATCTGCCATTATCTGCTGGGGTTGCACATTTTCCTGGTTGACAGTCACCGTAAACTTCTGCATGTCTGGAACGCATTCATCATAAACTCAAGACGTTATTCACAATCGTGTTAACTCTCTAGTGCCATGGGGTAGAAGGACCTCTTCCGATCAACTTGAATATTCAGGATTCATAGATGCGAAACCCCCAAATCGGATCTTTTTTAACACTGGCCGTTGGAATCTCTAAATTGGGACTGTGCTTGAAATTTCTGAATACTCGAAAGCACTAAAAAGGTATACGGAGTGTAGACGGTATAAAATTTTGCTTTCTTTATTACAAAGGACTTTGTGCTAGTGTCCTCTCCAATAATAAGCAGGCTTTAAAGTAGCCAGTAGAACCTGGGGTCCACATCCAAGCCAGCTGAGCAACTCCCCACGTCTGTTCTCCAGAAACCTCACTGTTCATGTCCCTTTGTGTACAGAAAATACTTCAATGCCTTTTATACAATGGGGTCTTACTTTCACATCCCAGAAAATTGTCAGTGTTCTTTGTCAGGACTTGCAGAAACAATGGAAGTAATGCTAATTATGGTCCTAAACAAATTCTAAATCAGACATGCATGTGTTTACACTGGACAGTTTCCCGTTGTTGCAGATCTTGATCACTTTCTCATGTTGGAGCACCATTTACACCAGTCCAGTTCTTGTTATCATCCATTCTGTTAGCCCATAATCCATCATCATTCTCTGCTGGTGAGATTTTGTACTCTGGCCAAAACGGCCTGGACACCCAGTCCTGAAATTAACCAATAACAGGACAACTGAATGTGGGTTATCCCACTGCTCACAGCAGGTTGCCCTTCTTTTGATCTAGCAGCACCCGTTTACAAGCTAAGGTACAACCAAGTAGGCCTAGTCGGCAGCCCGTCCATTTCCATTGCCTGGCTAATCAAATGATGCTTTCCCAGGTGCTGCCCTTGAATGGTTTCACAAATGTGTCTCCAGTGTTTTCTTTCAAACCAGCAGCAGAATAAATGCTAGGAACATAGTGTTATGTCCCCTAGTTCTCGTCTGAACAAGCTATTTCTTTCTATCCTGGAATCTCAACTGATTGCAGCTGATTTTATAAAGAATTATTTAACTCATGCTTGTCTTTATTTCTTTTGGTTCTTGGAGCAGTGAACTCTCTGAGTCTAGAGGGAGCGGTTGTTACCCATATCAGGTGTGACTTGTTTGTTCCATTTATTTATTCTTTGCTTAATTTGCTTCATGCTCCCCTGAGCTTCGTTAGAGAAAATGTAGAAAAAATCGGGGTGGTATCTAAGCAGAAATTTGATTACTAATGGGTGATGGGGTCCTCTTACTTGTAAAAGTTCGTAGGAGCTGATTTTTGGTATCTTTACCCAACTCTGTGTCCAGTGCTGTCATGTTAGATGATTCTTGAAATTGGCTATGGTCAGAGTATTTACACCATGGAAATCAGCAAATGCTGCAAATCAGGGCTTCTCCCCCACAGAGAGCCAGGTGTTAAATATTTACTAGTTCCACAGTGGGCAAAGGTCAGCCTATATTTGGCATAAAGAATCAAGATTTTATAGAAACATTTGAAAATGTTTCAGAGGGAAGTGGAGCTATTTCTCTAAATAAGTGGATTCCAACCCTTTCAGACCCAGTATCTCCTTTATATACTAAATATTTTATAACACTTATTATACCATTCTGAAATAATATACTCTCTGCACAGAACCTTTTTTAAGAAATCAGCATAATATCCAGTGATAATATAAATGAAAAGTAAAAGTTATTTATAATAGATTAATTTATATTTTAATAAGTGAATGTTTGGGCCTGACTATACTGGAAGTCAAGATGAGGTAACAAATGCTCATACCCTTATGTAGAACCAGTATGAAAGCAGGAGCTACAAGGCAGGCCTATAGAAGTGTGGTTTTGGTGAATCAAAGCTATTTTCTGTGATGATGAATACTTGGTAAAATTCTGTACAATACAAAATATAATCCCTCGGTGCACAAGGTTCTTGCATCTTGGAAGATCCAGTACCTATTAAAACCATGCAAAGAAACAGTTTGTGTGTATTGTATAAGAAAGAATTTGTTTCTAGGTTCAGGTTATTTACTTTTATGAATTACCTGCATTCTAAAGTTGTGTTGGGGGCACCTGGGTAGCTCAGTCGGTTAAGCGTCTGCCTTCGGCTCAGGTCATGAACTTGGAATCCCAGGATCAAGTCCCACATCGGGCTCCCTGCTGGGTGGGGAGTCTGCTTCTCCCTCGGCCCCTCACGCTGCTCTTGTGCTCTCTCCCACTCTCTCTCTTTCAAATAAATAAATAAAATCGTTATAAAAAATTGTAAAAAGTTGCGTGGGATGTAGGTAATTCTTCATTGCATAGAACAGCTGACATTCTAGTACCACCCCCAAATGCAAGCAGTACCCCCAGTCTTAAAGGCAAGCAAAAATATCTCCCAAAGAGTCACAAAGAGGCCAAAGAATAGTACTGCCTGGGTTGGCCAGTACTCTAAATTAAGGCCAAAAGTTGCCCTCGAGGGCCTTGCCTGTACCCCTTTGTCTAGACGGGTTGCTATCAAAAGGGAAAATTTACTGGCGTAAAGGATGGTGACCCCTCGGCATCCAGAGAGGAGGTCCCAAAGTATCCAAACTCAACAGGTCAGACAGGCGCAGAGATTACTGGGAGAGATAACTGGGGGGGGGGGGGCTCTAAGGAATGGGGACAATACAGAAAAGACTCCGGTCCAGCAGGGGCTGTGCAGCAGGAACCCAGGAGCTCCAGGAGGCTGGGTGAGGAAGAGGGTGGGAGCAGCTAGCTGACTTTGGGGAAATGATAAGCGGCAAGTGGAAGAGCCAGTTCTGCCTTAAAAAGTATCTGTTAGTGAGGAATTGTAGGTAGCATGAGAAACAGTCAGTATGGGGAATTCCAGAACTGGAGACTCCTTGGAAATGACTGTAAATTATCTAATGGCTCTTGGCTTCTAGTAATCCCTTGTGATCAAGGTGCATCTTAGTGGAGAATTGATAGCAGAGAGTTACCTAGAAGAAAATTGATATTTGCTTTTTCCTTTGTCCTCTATGCCTCATTCCCTTTTCTCTCCTGCATTTAATTTCTTAGATATTTATTTAAAAGATAAACATTATGTGCTGATATATTAAGGTTTTGGTATTTCTTCCTTAGGTGTTGCTATTAACCAAGGGACCTAGTTATATAGATGCTGACATAAGTTTTCACCAAAATGCTCTTTGTACTTTAGAGTGAAATATTCAAAGCTAGTTCTTTAGTGACTCCTTGCCTCCTCTTTTCCTCTCACCCCCAGCATTTGGCCTGCTTATAGTACAAACTCCTTACCTTCTCAAGATTGTTGACTGGAATAGTTGTTCTCAAATTTCTTTAATACAAGGACCAATTAAGGGGATTTTTATTTAAAAATTCTGTGAGTCATGTGTCCCACCCACTCTATTTTTTTAAGTTAACACTTTTATTGCAATATACATAGACATGCATAAATCATAAGTATACAATATGATGGGATGTTTTTTACAACTGAACATTTAACCAGCACCCAGATCAAGAAACAGAATGTGACCAGAACACCAAAAGCCACTTTGTACCTTCCTTTGTTCACCAGTCCTGACACAGGAGTAACGGGTGTCTTAACTTCTAATAGCACAGATTACTAAGGCCTGTTTTTTATCTTTATATAAATAGAATCATAGAGTTGTACTTTTTTGTGTATGTCTGGTTTTTTTTCCACTCAATATTATGTTGTGGCATTCATCCGCACTTGAATACAGTGAACTTCACTCGTTCTCATGGCTGGGTAGAATTGTATTGCATGAACACATCATATTTTTTTTATTCATGCTACCATTGATATATACTTGGGTAGTTTTCTGTTTGGGGCTATTATAATTAGTGCCGCTATGACCATTTTTTACACATGGCTTTTACATAAACATACAAACATGTTTCTATTGAGTATATACGTAGGGATGGAGCACCACATCCTAGAGTTCAAAGAATGTCGGATTTCAGTAGATGTTCACAAATGGTTTTCCATAATAGTTACACAAATTTCCATTCCCATTGGCCGTGTATGAAAATCCAGATTTCTTATATCTTTGCATACCCTTGGTATCATTGCTTGTTTGTTCATTTTAATTTTAGCCATGCTGATGGGTATATTGTGCTATTTCATTGTGGTCTTAAATTTTGTTTCCCAGAAAACCATGAAGACCTTTGTGACCACAGCTGGTTGGTAGTCAGTTGCAATACATTGGCATGGCCAACATTATCCCCATGGATTAATGTCTGTACTATACTGGTTGTTAAATATTTTGTTAAATACTGCTTTCTATGACAGTTTTATTGAGGTATGATTGACATTAAACTTCACATATTTAAAGTGTAAAATGTGGTAAGTTTTGACATACGTATATACCTGTGAAACCATCACCATAATCAAAGTGATGAACATACACAGCAACAGAAACGATCAACAAAATGAAAAAGCTGTATACCAAATGGGAGAAAATATTTGCAAATCATGTATCTACTAAGGGCTTAATATTCAAAATATATAAAGAACTCCTACAACTCAATAGCAAAAAAATAAATAAATAATCTAATTTAAAAATGAAGAGAGGGTCTGAATAGAGCTTTTTCCATGGAGGAAAAACAGATGGCCAACAGGTACATGAAAAGATGCTCAATATTACCAATCATCGGGGAAAAGCAAATCAAAACCAAAACGAGGTATCACCTCATACCTGTTAGAATGGATACTACAAAAAAGACAAGAGATAAGTGTTGGAGAAGATGTGGGAAAAGGGGACCGCTTGTGCACTGTTGGTGGGAATATAAATTGGTGCAGCCACCATGGAAAAATGTATGAAGATTCCTCAAAAAATTAAAAATGGAACTACCATATGATCCAGTATTGTGGGTATTTATCAAAGGGAAATAAAAACATTAACTTGAAAAAAACAAAAACAAAAACACTAACTTGAAAGGATATCTATACCCCCTGTTCACCGCAGCATTATTTCAGTAGCCAAGACATGGAAGAAATTAAGTGTCCATCAGTGGATGAATGGATAAAGAAGATGTGGTATATAAACACAGTGGAGTATTACTCAGCCATAAAAAAAGGAAATCTTGCCATTTGCAATAAATAACATGGGTAGACCTTGAGGGCATTAAGCTAAGTGAAGCAAGTGAGACAGAGAAAGACAAATACCATATGATCTCATTTATATGTGAAGTCTAAAAACAAAAACCAAGCTCATAGATACAGAGAACAGATTGGGGATTGCTGGAGGCAGAGGGTGGTGCGTGGAAGAGATAGGTGAAGGTCATCAAAAGTCCAAACTTCCAGTTGTAAAGTAAGTCCTGGATATGTCACATATAGCCTGGTGACTACAGTTAACAATACTGTATTTTATATTTGAAAGTTAAGAGAGTGGATCTTAAAAGTTCTCATCACAAGAAAAAGATGTGTAACTATGTGTGATGATGAATCTTAACTAGACTTAGTATAGTCATCATTTCACAATATATCCATAAATTGTATCATTATGTTGTACACCTGAACTAATGTTATATGTCAGTGATATTTCAATTTTTAAAAAATGAACATATCCACCACCACCCCTAGAAGTTTACCCATGTGTTTTGTTTTGTTTTTTTTTAATCCTATCCTCCCTCCCCTCTCTATTTTCCCAAACCCTGTCTTTAGGCAACCGCTGATCTGCTTTCCGCTACCATATATTAGTTTGAATTCTCTAGAATTTCCTTATGTAAATGGAATCATACACTAAATACTATTTTGTGTCTGTCTTCTTTCCCTCAGCATAATTATTATAAAATTCATTCTAGGTTATCACATGTATCAGTAGTTCATTTCTTTTTATTGCCAAGGGTTTTCCATTGTCTGAAAATACCACAGTTGATCAATTCACCTGTTGAGGGGCAGTTGGATTGTTTCCAGTTTTTGGCTGGAAAAAATCGTTTTATGATTTTACACTTCTAATACTGGATGAGAGTTTCTGTTTCTCCACATCCACAGTAACATTTGATGTGGTAAGCTTTTTCATTTTAGTGATTACAGTAGATGCACTGCGGTATCTCATTGTGGTTAGAATTTGCATTTCCCTAGTAACTAATAATATTGATGTCTTTTCATGTGTTTAGTTGCCATCCATATATTTGATGACATTTTTGTTCAAATTGCTCACTCGACTTGGGGCGAGGGTAAGGGGTTTGCTTTGTTATTTTTGATTTTGAGTTTCTTTATTCTGTATAGAACTTCATTATCTCATATATGTTTTGCATAGTTTCCTCCTAGTTTTTTATTCATCTTCTCATTCTTTTAGCAGGATCTTTCCATAAATAGAAGTATTTTGTTTTGTCTTTTTTTAAGTAAGCTCCATGCCCAACATGGGGCTTGAACACATGACCCCAGGGTCAAGAGTCACATGTTCTATCAACTGAGCCAGCCAGGCACCCCTCAAAAAATAGAAGTTTTTAACTGTGATAAGATCCACATTATTAACTTCATTTATTATGTCATACTTTGGTGTCATTTCTAAGAAACATGAGCCCAACCCAAGGTCACAAGACTTTCTCCTATTTTTTTTTCTTCTAAAAGTTTATATACACCTTCATGTTTTACATTTAGGCCCATGATCCATGTTGAGTTAATTTTTGTGTATAGTGTCAGATATGGATCAAATCATATTGTTTTGTTTGTTGGGTTTTTTTTTTACAATGGATATCTAAGTGTGCTTGCTCTTTTTTAAAAAAAGACTTCTGGTCTGTATATATGGGTTGAACTTCTTTATCATTGAGTTAAAAGCACAAGGCTTATGCCATAGATTTCAGTTTTTAAATGATACCATTTAATAATTAGTCCTAATTTTGTTTTGCTTATAGCAGGGCCATTCTAATTGCTTTGAAACCATAGATCATAGTTGGTGCCAATTTTAAATTTTTACCAAGTTTTACGTGGTTCTACTTACTAAGCAGTGTCTGCCGAGAAGGGTTATTTGTGAATGAACATATTCACTCGTTTATTCATTGACAAACATTTGTTGAAGGATTACTATGTGTCATGTAATGTTCTTATTATTAGGGTCATTGCAGTGAATTCGATAGAGTTGCTGCCCTCGAGGAGATTACTTTCCATTATGAGAGATATACAATAAAGAATAAGTGTTTGCCAGGCTATAAATTTTAAAATAGAGGATCAAGGGACAGAAAGTCATGGACATGACCTAGGGGCCTTGTTTTTTAGGATCATTGGTGTCTCAATCAAGTCAACATATTCAGAAAGACCAAAAGAAAGGGATGGAATAAGTCATGTTTATATCTGAACAAGATATTCCAGGCAGAGCAAAGATAAACTCAAAGACACTAAAGAGGTGTATTTGGCATGTTTTATTTTTTAAATTTTTTAAAAAAGATTTCATTTATTTATTTGACTGAAAGCAGGAAAGAGAGTGAGAGAGCACAAGCAGGGGGAGCAGCAGAGGGAGACAGAAGCAGGCTCCCTGCTGAGTGGGAAGCCCAAGGGGGGGCTTGATCCCAGAACCCTGAGATTATGACCTGAACCAAAGGCAGATGCTTAACCAACTGAGCCACCCAGGCGCCTGGTTCTTAGGTATTTAAATTAAGAATCTTAAACAGTGAGGAAACCCTCAATACTATCCAGTTTTAAGATTGCCAGTAGATTTCATCTTCAAAGCCTACTTCGACTAGATTGGTAGTGAATGCCTGGAGCCGCACTCACCCAGTTTTTTCTGCAAAGGTCCAGATCATAATAAATATTTTCATCTTTGTGGGACATACTGTCTCACTCGACTCTGTTGTTTTGCAAAAGCAGCCTAGATAGTATGCAAACAAATACATGTGAGTGTGCTGTGCTCCAATCAAACTTTTATTCTACGACAGGAGGTAGGCTGGACTGGGCCCTTGGAGGCCACCAACCTCTGAGCTGGTGTGGCATTGAGTCGCCTTGCTGGGATCTTTCTGAGGAACACACCTTAGCAAGTCTGTCCCGAGCTTATAGGGAGCCCCTGAGCCATGTACTTGCCACTGGGAGTTACAGCAACCTCCTCACATTACTGATTAGACTGGACAAGTTCTCACAAGCTGTTAGTGGAAAGTTAGATCTCCAGGCTCAGTTTTGTTACACTAGCCTGCCCTTACTCCTTCGGGTTTGCCACAAATTATTCTACATACAGGACAGTCTTAGAGTTCTGAGGGTTACCGCCCTGTCCAAGCACAGCCCAGGTGGCTAGACCCAGCCGAGCCTGAATGGCAGGATTTCCTGGGAAGCCGCTGGTAATGTCCAGAGTTAGAAATGAGAGCTTCTGAGGAGCTTTCTCACCTTCTGTCTGTGCCACAGAAATGCAAATGAAAAACTCAGCCGTTTGTGTCTGGATCTGGAGCACAGAGGGTAGTGGAAATCCGCCGCGTTCCCCTGCCACTGACCAGTCCTCACAGTGGGAGAGGAGAGAGGAGCCTGGCCCAACTAGGGAAGAAAAGCAGATCTTTAACACAAGGCACATGTCGAAGGGGCTGGGCGGTTAATTGCAGAAGGGTATACCAAGATGATCCTTTCTCCTATTTTCAATTTTAAACACATCAAACGAGGTCTGATTAATTTAGATATAGACTAAACTTGATTTTAAAAGATACCCAAAACTGGGCGCCTGGGTGGCTCAGTCGTTAAGCGTCTGCCTTCGGCTCAGATCATGATCCCGGAGTCCCAGGATCGAGTCCCCACATCGGGCTCCCTGCTCCGCAGGAAGCCTGCTTCTCCCTCTCCCACTCCCCCTGCTTGTGTTCCTGCTCTCGCTATCTCTCTCTCTGTCAAATAAAAAAAATAATAAATAAATAAATAAAAGATACCCAAAACTATGACAGCATAAATATGATAGAAGTTTATTTTTTCTCTCGTGTAACTGTCTAGAGACAAGTAATCCCGGTGGGTAGGGCGGCAATGGGCGGTCAGGGTCTCCAGTTTCTTGCATCTTATGGCTTTGCCTTCCCCTGCACTGCTGTCTTCATCTGTATGGGCTACACAGGGTCTCATGGCTTTCCAGTTGGCACGGAAGGGGGGAAATAGCAAGTGGGAGGTAGAAAGTTTACTTTTTAAGGAAGTGACACGGAACTAGGGCCCAGCACTTCTGATCACGTTTTGTTGCTGAGAACATGTTCACGTGAGAGCCACACCTAGCTGGAAAGGATGCTGGGCACTGTGGCCTCTCTCTGTGTAGCCATGTGCTCAGCTAAGAATCTGTGGATTCTTAAAGGGGGTTCCGAATTAGATGGGAGGCTGGAGTTAGCAGTTTTCCACAGTTTGTTGAAGAGTGGAAAATGTTTTTTTGTCCATTTTCACCTAATGTGTGAATAGTAATGCCTAATGTTCCATAATACTTTAGACATTTAGAATTTTCCTCATACACTGTTTCACTTCATTCTTCAACCTTAGCTTCCTTTAAACTAGACATTATCACTGGAAGTAGACATTATCTTCATATACGAGAAGACTAAGTATGGCTCAGAAAGATGATAAGATTACCCAAAGTCAGAGCTCTGCCCATTTCCAGTCCTCGCAGTCTTTCTTAACACCTAATCCTCTGCAGGGTTTCCTGTTTGTTGGCATTCACCAAATGGAATGTCCCATCATAGCAGAAGTCTGACACTTTAGTGTGCAGGTTAAGTACCTAAGGACCTTGATCAAAATGCCGATTACTTTACCAGACCTTGAGAAATTTTCATTAGGTAGCCCTAGGTATGAAGCCCTAGAATTGCAGTGCTTTGGGAATCACTGCAGTGATCTTGCCTTTTATCATTGCATTTCCTGGAACAGAGAGAGGAGATATTTCATATTTCTGTCTATTTTTTCCTTTGCTTGCCCTCCCCTGCTTATACGCGTTACCTTAAATTTTAGAAGTATTGCTTCTGAAAAATCTTTGCTAATCTCTTTTGAAGCATCTCTAACTCAAAACAAAAAAGAAAACAATGACAAAATGTCAAAAATTAATTTAGGAAGACACCATGGTATCCTCTCAAACACAAGTTTTCAAAGCCCTTGGTTGAGGTAGATGTTCAGAAGGTGGCTTTATACTCTGCAATTTGAAAGGAGGAGAGAGAATTTTATTTTTTCATCAAAAATATTTATAATGTATTCATACTGTGTGTGTGTAAGGTACATATATACATATCATTGTTTCCCCAACAGAAATTTCACACAGATTTCTACTTGACTTTATGTTACCCTCAATTTCCATTAAATCACATTGGGCTTTTTTATTTGCTTTTTTCTCTGTCAGACACCAGGATGAATTTAAACTCCAGTCCCTCTCCAATGACCTCTCTGATGTATTTGCTACTTTTTACATTCCCTTTCCCTGTAGAATCCAATGGAAATTCCTTTTGAGCCTTTAGCTTTCCCTCAGAGTCAAAAACTTTTGTGTTGCTAATAGAACTCAGCTTCATTAGCATTTCAAATCCTAAAATGCTCTTAGAGAGCTGTGTGTTAGATCTGAGGGGCTCCCCAGCCACAACCTGATTTATAAAACTTGTTTGACTAAAATCTCCAGTGGCCTGTGCCTTTGACCTTATTTCTGCCAGCACATCTCATCAGGAAATCCTTTTCAAGGAGTCTAGAGAAATGCATATGCATAATCTGAGAAGCTTTACTTTTGCCCCTCTTTCTACTCTATATGTTGCGTGTTTGAAAAGCCATACTTTCTTCATCACTTTTTATCGTTAGATCATGGGTAGATGATGGGTCAGAGAATGGGTAGATGGGTAGATGGATGAGTAGATGGATTGATGGACAAGTAGTTGGGTAGATAACTAGGAAGGCAGATGGATTGTTAGATGGGTAAATGGATGAGTGGGCAGATAGGTGAAGTAGATGAATGAGTAGGAGAATGGGATGGATGGATGGATGGATGGATGGAAAGATAAGATAGATAAATAATGCAAGTCTTCTGTCTTACACAATCCTTGTCACTTAATTAACCATAATTGGCCTTGGTGCTCCTGAGGCTGAATACCATTTCTGCAGAAAACAGCAAGTCATGTGACATATGTCCTGCCCCCCACAGGAGAGAACAGGGTGGGGCTTGTAAAAGAACTCATTGCCATTCTGACTCAGTGTCTGATTTGTAAAATAAAAGAAACCATTCTCTTTTAAACAAATATATAAAAATGCTTCAATGTAGTGCTACTTAACCAGACATATACAGCACAATGTCTTGGGGAACTTGTCCTAATTGCATCTTCCTGGACCCCAGACGCTGAAATGTGCATCCTGATTGAAAATTGACTTCCCTGACAGAATAGTCTCTGTGCCTGGCAGCAACAGTGTTAGCGCTATGTGTCCCCTACTTCATTTTCGTCTTGCAGACATTCCACTAACACTTTTTAAGTATTTATTATATCTCAGGCAATGTTGTCCATGCTTCTTACTTGTATTACCTCATTTAATCTTTACCACAACCTTTTAATGTATTTATCATTAATACCACAATTGGTGATACAGTTGTCCTGGGCAAATTACCTAACCTCTACATGCCTTAATTCCCTCACCTGTAATTGTGATATTAATTACAGGTGAGGGAATTAAGGCATGTAGAGGTTAGGTAATTTGCCCAGGGCCACACAGCTTGTAAGAGGAAAATGGTAGGTTCTCATGCAGTCAGTGGGTGTCCAGATTCTATGGTGCCACCCACCATGCATCTCTCTGATCACTAAGCTGAGCTTTCAGAGCACTGTGGCCCAATTGAACTTTCTGTGATGGTGAAAATGCTATATCTGTGCTGTCCCATGAACATGGTAGCCACTAGCCACATGAAGCTTTTGAGCCCTTGAAATGTGGCTAGTGTGACTGAGGAACAAAGTTCTTAGTTGTACTGAATTTTAGTTAATTTAAACAGTACAGTTTAAGAGCCAACTAATAGCCTCTCTTCATACATTTGATCTCAAAAAAATGAAGCGCTGAATTAAGTATTAAGGTAGGCATCCAGTTAGAGACATTCTCCTTTATTAATAATATTAACGTGAAATAATTACAAAGCACTCTCAGAATCCTTTATGCTTCTTTCCATCAGGGAAAAGAGTCTCACTGTTCTTTTAAGCCCTCTGCCAACGAGGCGGCACATCTACTCTTAGCTCATTGGAAGATGTATTGAGATGAGAGAGAAAAAGTAATTCAGGCAGAATAATACAGGGACATCATGGGCAAGTTGTAGCGTTGTGGTGCCAATGGCATTTACTCTCAGGAGTCATTGTTATATTTTCCATCTCCTCAATACTGCCATCAAATATTAGGGGGGAAAAGGGGTTGGTGGAAATAATGGACTTTAAAGCAGGGTTTGGTGGTGGAGGAAAGAAAGTACAGAGGCATCTGGGCTCACCTGAAGGGGATATGCAATCCTGCACCCCTTCTTAAGGACGTGAAGAGGGTGAAGTAGGAAAGTGGGAAATAATGAGCCAAGAGAGAAGAAGAGAGGATTCTGGATGAAGTAATATAATAAAAGAGCCATATCATTCTTCACGTCGTATACAAGTTGGAACTGGGTAAAGCTTTTAAAGGAGAGGGAAGATTAAAATGTTAACAGAACCCCAATGAATAGAGCTGGGTTTTAAAGAGAGAGAAACAAAGCAATATAAAATTCAGTGAAGGGCGCCTGGGTGGCTCAGTTGGTTAAGCGACTGCCTTCAGCTCACGTCATGATCCTGGAGTCCCGGGATCGAGTCCCGCATCGGGCTCCCTGCTCGGCGGGGAGTCTGTTTCTCCCTCTGACCCTCCCCCCTTCATGCTCTCTCTCTTTCTCTCTCTCTCTCTCTCAAATAAATAAAATCTTTAAAAAAAAATTCAGTGGAATTGTTAAGAAATGGTTTCAAACAGAAGTGGACAAACTACAGCCCATGGGTTCACGCCAGTCCACTGCCGGTTTTTGTAAATAAAGTTTTATTGAACACACCCATATACATATATGGTTCCTTTATACTATGACGGCAGTACTGAGCTGTTGCAACAGAAACTGTATAGCCTACAAAACCTAATATATTTCCTCTGATCCTAAACAGAAAAAAGTTTACTTTTTTACTCCCCTATTTTAGAACAAAAGGGGAGTATTTATTTATTTTTATTTATTTATTTATTTATTTTTAAAGATTTTATTTATTTGACAGAGAGAGACACAGTGAGAGAGGGAACACAAGCAGGGGAGTGGGAGAGGGAGAAGCAGGCTTCCTGTGGAGCAGGGAGCCCGATGCGGGGCTCGATCCCAGGACCCTGAGAACATGACCTGAGCCGAAGGCAGACACTTAATGACTGAGCCACTCAGGCACCCCTAAAAGGGGAGTATTTATTAACACAACCATTGTGGAGTACAAATTTGTGTGATCATGCCCATCGTCTTTGATAGGGCATACTGCTACTAGAATTTTACTCAGCAATATTTTGGTACACATACCCACAGGGTTTCTTAAACACTGAAAACCTGGAAACAAGTTAACTGCTCAATAGGTGAGCATTGGCCAAATGAATTACAGTTCATTAATATAAAGAGATACTGTTCAGCTTCTTTTTTTTTTGGTTTTTTATTTTTGTTTTTTAGGGTTTTTTTTAGATTTATTTATTTGAGAGAGAGAGCGAGTACGCATGTGCATGCAAACGTAGGGGGAGGCAAAGGGAGAGAATCCTCAAGCAGACTCCCCACTGAGAATGGAGCACAAGTCGGGGCTCAATCCCAGGACCCTGAGATCATGACCTGAGCCGAAATCTGTTAACATTTTAATTCCGACACTCAACCCACAGAGCCACCCAGATGTCTCTTGTTTTTGTTTTTTTTAGTGAGAGTTCTACATGCACTATTTATTATGAAGGGATTTCAAGAAATATTGCTAAATAGAAAAATGTTACAGAACAGTATGTGTTTTTATCATGTTTGTGCAAAAGCAACAACCCCCTGAAAAGACATACAAATATATGGCCAGCAACTTTTTACTTTGTATCTTCTAGGCCAGACTATGAGTTTTTATGAAGGTGTACTACTTTTTTTTTTAATTTTTTATTTCCAGTGTAGCTAACATACAGTGTTATATTAGTTTCAGGTGTACAATATAGTGATTCAGCAATTCCATATATTACTCAGTGCTCATCAAGATATGTGTACTCTTAATCCCCATCACCTATTTCCCCCATCCCTCCATCCCCCTCCCCCTCTGGTAACCATCTGTTTGTTCTCTATAATTAAGAGTCTATTTTTTTTTTTTTGGTTTGTCTCTTTTTTTTCTTTCCCTTTGTTCATTTGTTTTGTTTCTTAGATTCCATGTATGAGTGAAATCATATGGTATTTGTCTTTCTCTGACTGTCTTATTTCACTTAGCATTATACTCTCAAGATCCATCCATGTTGTTGCAAAATGTATATTACTTAAAAAAAAAATCAAAATGAGAGGGGAAAAAAAAAAACAAAGATAGGTTTCTCCCAAACTGAGGGATTCCACAGTGAGGCATTCAAGAGGGCAAGTCTTTAAGCTTCAAGTTGGGACCAACAGAAACTGTTGGAGATGAAGAGATGTCTTTATGAGTCATGAGTCATGCACAGCAAAAACAGAGAAGTGCTAGAGAAAACAAATCAAGGGTGGAAAGGGAGAAGTGTGCCCCTTGTCTTGGGGAATGGTGTTTGTAAGTACCCGGGTGGGAAGACTTCATTGAGGAAACTGGAAAAAAACAGGAAGCTGGGGAGAAAGAAACCAAATGAAAGAAGGACACAGTGGCCAACGCTCAAGATGGAGAAACATTTTTGAGGAAGAACAGATGTTCCTTGGGATTCTGAGAAGACCCAGTCTCTACACAGATGCGTAGATACACTCTGCGAATTCCTGTTTGCGGAGCGCTTTGGTGTCTTCTGCTATAAGATCCGTGGCCGTCAACAGTCCTGGTACGTTAGGAGGTGTTCAGATGGAAGGGCCAGAAGCAGTTTCCATGTGTTGATGAGTGTTAGAACTTCTCCCAGCCAGCAGCACAGCAAGCCGCTCTGCCTGGTGGCATAGAAGCCCCAGGAACAGCCTCAACACTCACCTTATGCTGGCAGCCCATCCCTGCCTTGGCTTCCCGGCCGAAACATACACATCACTCAGGGCTAGCCATCTATTTTTCTGGCAAAACTGTGGCAAGAGGAGTTTATATGAGATTAACGGTTACAAAACGAACAAATAAATAAAAACAAAGCAAACCCAAAAAACATGGAAGAGGCAGGTGTGTCTTTTCAAATGATACGTGTCTACCTCCCTCCACTGCACCCCCACGTCTGCCTGCACTTGGGTGGATATGTCTGCGCCTGTGAGAATCTTTTTATTTAGACATCACAAGGCATTTGACCAATTTTGAACATGGCTGGCTTCAGTATGGTACACAGAGAGATGCCTGCTCTTCCTACATAAAACTCTCCAGTTCAAACATGTTTGCAGAGCATGATTCATGGTGTTTCTTTCTGGATTGTCCAGTGGGTAATTGCTATACGAAAACCAGAGAAACAGATGTAGACCCTGAACCTTGGCTATAAATTTTTGTTTTATGATTATGGGTTTCAAATGTGCTGTGTCACACTGACAAATATACGGTTACTCTGAAACAAAGTGGATTTTGGTCTCAAACTTTTGCTTTTTTGTTTGTGGTTGGAAAGACTTTTAGTAGAGTTTCTTTTATCATTGATCAAACACAAAACAGAAGAGAGGACACATATCAGAATGTTATTTTATGCCGTACCAAGAGAATATTTGGGAAAGGTTTCTTCCAACTGTTGGATTAATGTTTAAAAGAGGCGTTAATAATTTAAACTTCATTTATCCCCAAATTAACTAGGCCATTTTTTACCTTCTACCTACTCATTAATCTTTATCGTACATGGATATGTTATTTAAAGAAGTGGCTTATTTGTATATCCTTCCTAAATTTTACTTAAGATGAAGAATTTGCAGGAAGACTGGTTTTCCAGAAGTATAAGAATTAGATTTCCTGATGAAGACATGATAAGAAACATGTGGCTAAATTTGGGGGCTGCTTTATAAATTAATACTTGGATTAAATAATAGCTCTAATAGTTGCCATCAGCATAATTAACTCATGATGAGAAATGATGAATAGATTAGTGAGTGTTGTTGCACTATAAGAAACCCACAATATTCTATTCACACGGATTGAAATAAAAGATGAGCATTCAAAAGCCCAAGTTTATTCCTCTACAGTTAAGAGAACCCCAAGGTGATTATAAATTTAAAATTTTCTCACTCGTGCAAAGAAAGAAAACACCCAATCTCTTAACCCTACCCCCCCCACACCCACCCCGCACACTTTATGATTGTTTTTATGCCATGACATAATATTGAGGGTAGAAATTAGGGAGCAGTCTTTTCCCTTCCTAGATGAGGCTGATCCTCTAGCTTTAGAATTGAGAGTAGGGGTGCCTACTCAGTCGTTAAGCGTCTGCCTTTGGCTCAGGTCATGACCCCAGCGTCCTGGGATCGAGCCCCGCATTGGGCTCCCTGCTCCGCGGGAAGCCTGCTTCTCCCTCTCCCACTCCCCCTGCTCGTGTTCCCTCTCTCACTGTGTCTCTGTCAAATAAATAAAGAAAATCTTAAAAAAAAAAGAAAAGAAAGAAATGAGAGTAAACAGAATTTGGGAGACACCATCCCCATCTTCATCTCCTTGTGACCAGAGCACCCTACCCTTTGGAAAGATGCTGGGGCAGGCAGTGGCATGCCCTCCGCTGGGGGAGCAGATACCTGAATACACACACCTGGCCCGGGAGCCATGTTTCTCCTCTCTTAATGCTTCCTGCTGTGCTTCAAAATGTAGCTGCTTCCTCAGGTTTTCTCAGACACCTTTTCAGTCACCTCCATTATCGCATACAGGATGAGTCCAGTTTCCAAGGGACTCTTAAGCAAGCATTTGGAGCTGTAAGTGCACGCACACAGAGGTTGGTACATAATGTGGTGCTTTGTGTATCTTTACAACTATCTTAATGACAGTGTGTTAAATGTTTTGTAAATTCCTCTGTGCTCCTTGCTGAAGACGTGTGTTGTCTTTGTAAAGGGTTTCTTTATAAACCTCTGCTACGAAATGATGGCCACTTGAAAAAGAGAGAGAAAGAGAATAACAAACATAGTTTCAGCAAAATCTCACCCCTCCATCGCCCTGGACTTTTCAATAGCAAGAACTGAGCTTGCTGGGCTGAAAATTGTTTTAATGTACCTTCGTAAAAGGGTCTTTGACTTGGTAAGTGTGTATGATGCATACTTTTCATGTTACACCATGAGTGCCACTTAGCAACTCCTGGAGACAGCAGCCGTTCAGCATGGGGCGGGGTGCCCCCTGACAGGCTTCTAAAAGGCCTGGATGCCAATGAACATTCCAGCACTATCCACGGAAAGGAGACTGGGGCAGCGCTCTTCCCCGCAAGGGGTAAGGAAACTGTCCCTCATGCCCACCCGCTTGCCTGCCCTGTTTTGTGGGAGAATTGCAAGTAAAGACTGGAGAGGTATTAGAGGAGGTTGGGTGTTTTCATTCCTCCACAGTTTCCTTTCTTCGATGTACTTTGTTGAAGCAAGTTGCACAAAGTGGCTGCAACGTGTATTGGCTCTCCCTTTGAAAGCTCTCTGCCTGAGTTTATTTGTAAATTTTGCATCTGTCCTGCTCTGTGTTTTAGGACAGGCTAAAAGGTTTCTCCTTCCTCTAGGTTGGGTCAATATGGGAAGTATAAAAAAGAGTCTCTTTCTCTTAAAATTATTCTAATAAATTACCGAGATTGTGCAGGGGCTAATATTGGTGTAAACAGGCCCTTGGAAATATAAAACCTTCACACTTAACCAGTTTTCCCAAAATATGTGTTTAATTATGTGGTGGTGGTGTGTGTGTGTGTATGTGCATGAGATGACAAAGGTCACCAACAGGCTATTCGGGGTGCAAGGCTGTGGGAACAGCAAAGTAATTTTCAGTGGACTGGGATCCCAGGGAGTTGGGTGCTAGCCATTGTTTGGAGCTTTGCGGCCTCAGACAGGTCTCAGCCTCCCCTCCCAGGGCTTGTTTCCCTCGGTGAAAAATAAAGAGGATGAAATGAGACAGGACTTGTTGCAGGATACATACTGAGCGCCATATAAGCACTTTGCGGGGAGGGAGGGGTGCTCACAGCAACCCACTGAAGTGGGTAGTAATATATCCCCATTCTACGGATGAGAACGCTGAGGCTCAGAGAGGTTAAATACTCATCCCAGATCACACAGCTGGTAAGAAGTAGAACTGGAATTTAATCTATTTCAGCTTGAGTCCCACATCCACTCTTGACCACGCTGTTTTCTCCCATCAGGACCTGAAATCAAATCCTGTACACTGTGTGATTCTGTGTGTGTGCTTGGGGGCAGGAGTCACTAATTCTTGACTGTTGCATACAGACCTGAGAGAATGTTTAAAAAGTAAATGAATCCAGAAAGCTGGATTTTTTTACTCCAGAGCAAATGCAATCAATCCCTTCGGCCAGTGCTTTGCAAGAGGGATGGTGGCGGGGGGGTGGGGGAGAGTTATCAAATGGAAAGTTTCTCAACCCAAGGCTTCCCCGAGGAGTAGCTCTCCTCTGCTCTACAGTTCAGGGCTTGCCTGTGCTTTTTCGGGAGTGGAAAAATACATAAGTTACAAGGAATTTAACAGACAGGCGGGCGCACAGAGGAATTTACAGGGTGGGCTGGGGGCGCGGGGGTGGGCAGGCGGCGAGCCGGCGGGGGGGGGGGGGGGG